>NC_044905.1:41671106-41971106 GCF_001633185.2 Quercus lobata | reverse complement strand
CTTAATGTCTGCAACCACATTACCATCAAAAATATAAAAAAAAAAAAAACAAAACATCTCTTGACTAAATTACCATGAACATGAGATCGATGAAGAAAATAACAGTACCTCAGTTTTGTCATTGAACCAATAGTCAACCATCTCCTTCCAGTGCGCTGTGATAACCCCAGGCGGTTGACTAGCCAATACCTGTTCACGTGACAGCCCAGGTTTTTTGTGATCCTTCTTCAACTTGTTCCTGCGATTTCTCCTCAGTTCTCCTAGCTGATTCATTGCCCATCCCATTTGATTGGGTGGTTTGACAATAGTGGGATCAATTATATACCGTTGTTGAAATGCAAAAGTGGAGTTAGCAAAATGTAGTATTTTAATTAGAACAACGACTGAATATGACATTTAATTAGGACAGCAGCTGTAAAGAAAAATAACTAATATTTCATTTTCATACTACCTCAATCTCCGTCCAACAATCATTCTTAAACTTTTGTGGGACGCTTGGCCACCCAGCAGGCGAAAGCGGGCATAATAGGCCATTCTCGCAAAACGAGCCCAACCACCGAACGAACAAAGACCCGTCATCGTCAATCGGTTGGCCTTCATCATTTAACGGCAACTGGATTTTGTACTCACCAGTCCTTGCCCATATGTCAACCAACCTTGTTTTCCCACATTTTCCAGGCCTATTTTTCGATACTGGATTTTGTTCCGGTGCTGGATTTTGTATCGGTGTTGGGGTTTGATCATAATCATCTGTATCTACAAGACCAGCAATATTAGGACTGATTTAACAAAGCTCAGAACTAGTGAAAAATATCACGCCACGCAAAAATTATGCATTTACCAACTTAAATAATAAAAGGTTTACGATTTCATTTAAACAAAACATGAGTAAATTTAGGCCTTTCTCCCACGCATTCATGTAACCCACTTGTTGTGCAAGTGTAACTTTCAATCATTTAGGAATAACAACATTTTCTGATGACTTTGGATTGTATGAGGTTGCAAACAACCAATACCTCCCCTACTAGAACAAGTTAATTGTTGAGAACATTTGCTGACTTGCATTATAATTATAATGACTATTATAATGTATTTCCGTGACTTTATAAATGTATGGGACTTATTCATACTACCCCTCATGAACCTAGATGCCTATTGGCACTGTGAGTAATCGGCCAGTCAACTTGTTCACCTATTAAGAAATGGCAATCCACACATTTCGTAAAGAAGCATCTTTAAAGAAGCATGCACTTACGTAGCTTTTGAAAAGACGAGCAACCATGCTTCGTTTGGGTTGCCTTCATTTATCCTTAATAAATTTGGATTTAGAATATATAATTTCAACCCGAACTTATCTTTGATCATTCTTAAGTACACTGAATGGATGAAAGTGGATAGAGTGGACCCAAGTAGATGAAATTGGACCGAAGTGATCGAATGGACCATAGTGGACCTAAAGGACCGAGGTAGACACTGTAGGACCAAAATGGACTGAGTAGAAATGAATGGACCGAGCAGACCAAATTGGACCGAATAGACCAAAATCGACCAAATTGGACCCAAAGAAAATGAATGGACCAAACGGACCAAAGTCAGCAGAATATACTAAATATATTTATATATCTTAATTATATTATTAGTTTTTGTAAACTAGCAACTCATAATTGAAATTGCAAAACATAAATCCTACAATATTAAAAAATGTGAACCCAATGAATTCCTATAGGTATTAGAATTGATCTAACCATCCAATAATAAACATCAAACCTTACATTCGAAAACATGACCAATACCTGGAGCCAGTGTCTCATCATCGTCACTTGCCACCAGTGTTGCCACCGGTCTTGCATCCTCAGAAATGTGGGCTTCCTCATCAGTTGCCCCCACCCGTTGTCGTGAGTGTGACGATCCTTGCCCAACGTAAACAAGTTGCAACTGACGTTTCCTCCCCATTCTTACATCCAACACCTTTTACAACACAAAGAGGAAAAATGGTTAACAAGCATAGCCAATAATTGTTAACTATATTAAAGATAATTATGTATGTTAAAACTATTATTTCTTAACAAAACGAAAAAATAACAGTTATAACATATATATGCAACAACATGAAGAAGTAACAGTTTCACCTGATAATTATATATCAGTATCAATCCGATTCTTAAGTCATGAGGACACATATATCCTATAACAAAGACACAAGTATAACTAGAGTCTTCATTTCAAAAAAAAATGACAAGTCAACCCCATACCAAAACCATGTTTGTTTTTCCCTAAAATTTTCTCTTTTAGTATAGATAAAGATTTAGTCTCGTTTGTAGCAACTTTGTTATGTAAATGAAGTAAGTTTAATTTTAGCCTATTAATTTCCTACTCAAATTATTTTCACACCGCCCACTTTGTTTGAGTTAGCTTAATCACATATTAGTCATGCTCATTCACAATGAAATCATGTACATACTACATACATCATCATGCCATGACTTAATTTTTCTTGATTAAGGCTATATCAAACCTTCCATTCTTGAACACCTTAATGGGGAACACTCCATCTATTTAACTCGAGAATACTCTTATTTTCTAAATAGTGAGTCCAAATATGAATAAATAATTTATTTCTTTTTCACACTATCCTTCTCCTTTTCTACTATCTCAAATTAACATGAGAATTATCGATGCATTTTCAATTTTGTCCTCTATCATTATTTTTTAATCCTCTCACTCTTTTATTTATTATCTTATTAAATTTTACTCTTTATGTTGTACACCAACAAATAACAACTGACTAAATAATATGATACTACATTCAACTTTAAATCTGTGAATTAAAAAAAATTTGAAAATGCAATGTTAAAGATATTTTGGTCTTAGAGGTCTAAAACCTATTGTAAGTTGATGTATGGCATTGTACGTATATAACAAGCACACTAACTTCCACTTAGTCTTTGGTTAATCATCTAAGGTTAAACCTAGTATATAAACCATGTATTACGTTTATTATAAGAAATATACTTAAACAATAAATATGTAGCCATCAAGAACCTTTTTCATAGGCCTAATCACATTAAACCCTCTCTCTCTCTCTCTCTCTCTCTTATCATAACTTTAACATGTAAGAAATAGACCATCTCATTTTAAATGAAAAGGGTTTGTGTCCTGCCCCTTTTGTAATTGCTTATGTTTTAATGTAATCATCTTTCATCAAAAAAGAAAAGAAAAAAGAAACAGTATATATCTACATTCTATATATTAGTATATATTCGCATTGTATATACCATATTGGGAGTGCTGTGAACAAGTTGAGTAAAAGATAATTTTTTTAAAAAAGGAAAAAAATATTGAAGGAGAATGATGGTATGGATTAATCCAAATCCATATCATATATATTTAAGTGTCATCTTATGTTTGGTGAACCTAAATTTTTATTCTAGCAAGTGCCAATAGACTTTTATGTATAAGTCCTAAAATCCAATTACAAATTGACATCCGTAGGCAAATTGTGAAAGAGGATAGGGTCATAGACTCATAGGGAGGAATTCACAATAACAACCCTTTGAAACGTCTAGATCCTTCTAGGTTGTGCTTTTCAAGGCATACCCAGAGTCATAGTGACTGTAGAGCCCTGAACGAACCAGAAAGATCCCTTAATGCTATTAGTGATTATATGTTCAAACTTTTATTTCTTAACAATTTTGACAAAATAACAGTTTCCACATATATATGCAACATTGTCAAACTTTGCACGCAATATGCCTTTACAAATGAGAACTTATAATTTCAATAATAACTATAACATAATTACGCATACAATAGCAGTATCCTATTACACTACTCATCATTACTGTAATCGACTTCGTTGTCATTTTCATCGTTGGACTCATCATCAATGAATTCACACTCATCCAAGTCGTCCATTTCATGAAGATCTCTTAGGCCAATGATAGAGGCATCAATTGTCATTCCCTCCACATCATCTCGACCCACGAAGGTCATCCCTACCAACATCAGGACTAGTGAGAGAGTACGAGATGTTCTCAAGAAACTTATCCATGTCATCCTCATCACAATGGGGCCCAATATCTGCATCAAATACATCTCTGGCTTTCGTTTTAACGACGACATACCAATCTTTGTGCCTTTTATCTTCAACATAAAAAACTTGTGTAGCTTGAGACGCCAAGACATATGGTTCATGCACCATTTCCTCCCCACCATGTATGGAATGAGTAAAATTCACCATAGGAAACCAAAACTCATCACTCTTATATCCCCTCTTATTTTGATCATTAACCCATTTACACTTGAATAACACATGTTTGATATTGCTAGAATAATTCAACTCAATAATATCTGTCAACACACCATAGTACGTATTGCCACCTTCAGTGGCAACACTAACTCCACTATTTTGCATTTTTCTATTTCCCTCGACATTCGAACTCCTAAATTTTAACCCATTTATGACATAATTTTTAAGCCGATTTACTGAAGTATATGGCCCTTTGGAAAGCGTGATAAGTGTATCAGTAACTCCAGTTCTTTCCCTATTAGCAACAGTCATTGACATCACTTAATATAATCAAACAAATTAACTGAGTCTAATTAGTACTGTCATTCTACTTATGGGAAAGTTGCAAGGTTAAGAAGTTGAAGATATGACACATACGTGAAATCTAAACCAGCCACAAAAGTTCTCCATGTGGTGCTTATAAATAGTAGCATTGGATATATGACAGTGGCCCCTTTGAAGTTCGTCCTTCGTCAATACACCCTTTTGGAGCAGGCCTATTACTTATGTAAGACTTAAGGCATGAGAGGTACCTATAATGCGCATGACAAGGTTAGTAATTGACACTAGCTATTACAAAGCACACATGAAACCTCATACTGTACATGTATTACCTACGACTTACCTCTCAATGGGGTACATCCAACGGTACTGAACTGGACCACCGATCTTGGTTTCAGTAGCCAAGTGTATGACCAAATGTACCATCACAGTGTAGAAAGATGGAGGAAATATCTTTTTCAATTCACACAACGTCACTATAATGTCTACCTCAGCACTCGCAATATCAAACACTGTAAGGGTTTTCGAACAAATTTTCCTAAATAAACAAGCTAACTTTATCAAAGGCCTAATAACGTGCGATGGCAAAGATCCTCGTAAAGCAATTGGAAGGAGTTGTTGCATCAGGATGTGATTATCGTGACTCTTTAAACCAGAAATCTTACGTTCTTTGAGGTTGACACGGCGTGAGATATTGGAAGCATATCCATCGGGCACTTTTATGTCTTGCAAAACTTGCAAGAAACCATTTTCCTCCAATGCAGTCATATGAAAACACACGGGCGGTATCATATACTTATCATCACCTTTTCGCTGTAGGTGGAGTTCTCTCCTTATTCCCATTTCTGCCAAGTCAAGGCGTGCCTTGTAATTGTCCTTTGTCTAGTCCTTCACGTTTAGCAAAGTGCCAAGTATATTGTCCATCACATTCTTCTCTATATGCATCACATCAAGATTGTGTCGCAACTTCTGATCCTTCCAATAAGGCAATGTGAAAAAAATACTTCTCTTCTTCTAAACACATTGGTTTGCCTCACCTCTCTTTCTTTTGTTGATTTTTCTCGACATTTCTTTCCCAGACAACGTGTAAGTAAACTTTCAGTGCCCACAATTATGTCTGACGCAACTGGTGGCACAGAACCCACTCACATATCAGTAGATCCATCAAATAAAGTATCTTCTTTCCGAAATTCGTGGTCACTATCCAACCATCGCCTATGTCCCATGTAACAGAATTTGCGGCCATTTTTTAAATATTTCAAGTCGGTCTCTGAGGCACAACAAGAAACGCAAACTTACCCTTTGTACTCCAACCCGACACATCTGCGTATGCAGGAAAATCATGTACGGTCCACATCAATGCTGCACGCAATTGGAATACATTTTTTGAAGATGCATCGTATGCTTCTACTCCAACATCCCATAATTCCCTCAGTTCTTCTACTAAGGGTTGCAAGTACACATCTATCGCAATCCCTGGCGATTTAGGACCAGGAATAACTAGTGATAGAATCAAAGATGACCATTTCATGCACAACCAAGGCGGGAGATTGTAAGGGTCTAGCATGACGGCCAAGTGCTGTGAGTAGTACTCAACATTCCGAAGGGGTTGAACCCATCCACAGCTGATCCAAGTTTGACATTATGAGGCTTAGACGAGAACTGTAAATGCATAGTGTCAAACATTTTCCATGCATCCGAGTCAGCAGGATGCCGCATTACCCCGTCATCTGTACGACCATTAGCATGCCATTTCATAGAACTAGCCAGATTGGGTGACAAAAACAGTCGTTGCAATCTTGGCTTTAAGGGGAACCATCGTAGGATCTTTGCAGCTTTCTTCTTTCCCTTACTAGATGAGGCATTATTACTTGTAACAGATGCCTCATTCGTTTTCCACCTACTTTCTTTGCAACAAGGACACGCCTCGAGGTTAACATTCTCCTTCCAAAATAGCATATGCCAAGTATATTGTCCATCACATTCTTCTCTATATGCATCACATCAAGATTGTGTCGCAACTTCTGATCCTTCCAATAAGGCAATGTGAAAAAATACTTCTCTTCTTCCAAACACATTGGTTTGCCTCACCTCTCTTTCTTTTGTTGTATTTTTCTTGACATTTCTTTCCCAGACAACGTGTAAGTAAACTTTCAGTGTCCACAATTATGTCTGACGCAACTGGTGGCACAGGAGCCACTCACATATCAGTAGATCCATCAAATAAAGTATCTTCTTTCCGAAATTCGTGGTCACTATCCAACCATCGCTTATGTCCCATGTAACAGAATTTGCAGCCATTTTTTAAATATTTCAAGTCGGTCTCTGAGGCACAACAAGAAACGCAAACTTACCCTTTGTACTCCAACCCGACACATCTGCGTATGCAGGAAAATCATGTACGGTCCACATCAATGCTGCATGCAATTAGAATACATTTTTTGAAGATGCATCGTACGCTTCTACTCCAACATCCCATAATTCCCTCAGTTCTTCTACTAAGGGTTGGAAGTACATATCTATCGCAATCCCTAGCGATTTAGGACCAGGAATAACTAGTGATGGAATCAAAGATGACCATTTCATGCACAACCAAGGCGGGAGATTGTAAGGGACTAGCATGACGGCCAAGTGCTGTGAGTAGTACTCAACATTCCGAAGGGGTTGAACCCATCCATAGCTGATCCAAGTCTGACATTACGAGGCTTAGACGAGAACTGTAAATGCATAGTGTCAAACATTTTCCATGCATCCGAGTCAGCAGGATGCCACATTACCCCGTCATCTGTACGACCATTAGCATGCCATTTCATAGAACTAGCCAGGTCGGGTGACAAAAACAGTCGCTGCAATCTTGGCTTTAAAGGGAACCATCGTAGGATCTTTGCAGCTTTCTTCTTTCCCTTACTAAATGAGGCATTATTACTTGTAACAGATGCCTCATTCGTTTTTCACCTACTTTCTTTGCAACAAGGACACGCCTCGAGGTTAACATTCTCCTTCCAAAATAGCATACAATCATTGGGACAAGCATGGATCTTCTCATAACCCAAACCCAAATCTCGGAATATCTTCTTTAGCCTCATAATGGTCCTTTGGCAACTTAGCGTCAGAAGGGAGCATATCCGTTAAGAGTTGAAGCAACATAATAAATGACTTGTTTGTCTAACCACAAAGAGTCTTCAACTGGAACAACACAACGATGACTGAGAATATTCTAAATTTTGTACACCCAGCATATAAAGGTTTGTCCACATCATCTATCATTTTGTAAAACTTTTGTGCAGCATCATTTGGACCTTGAGCCGGTTGTTGCACAGTTTCACCTTCGTCTATTGGTTCGGGTGGCATTCCATGCGTGGGGCACAAATCATGCAACATCCCACGAAAGTCACCATATTGTTCTAGGGAGTCTTGCACATGACTACTCCCACATTCAGTGGCCGTTGGCGTAGCCGCCGATTCCCCATGCCATTTCCAATGTGTGTAATTTTGAAGTATCCCCTTACTCTAGAGATGTTCACGTGCCACCCCTGGCAGTACCAAATTCATATTCACACATTTGGTACAAGAACAAAAGATTTTCCCATCGCTTGCATGTTTTGATGCAAATTCCATAAATTTAAGTACACCTTCAATATATTCCATTGAACCCCTCTGCTTCGTCATCCAACTTTTATCCATTGCTATACAAGATAAACAATATTTGACCTATAACAACATTTGGTAATGCATAGCTAGTAAACCGTCAAATTAGATTCATAGGTGATTTGAGACCTATAGGTGATTTGTTACAAATAAACATACCCAACTATGCTTACATTTTCATAGAACATATATATAACACTACATCAAGAGTAACCTATACTTTCAATTTTCTAAATAATAACACTAAATGAAGCATAACGTAATGTGATATGTTTGGAATATTTTAAACATAATTGTTGGAATAAGATATTAACAAATCACATATGACTGTAATTGTAATAATTACAACCTCCAGAATACCAAGATAAGTATTTCCAAAAAAGAAGTTGTCTCCTACATGTGATAATCTAAGCTAAAATCATTTTTCTGTTTGTATGTTTCTCAATATGTGCCGAATAACCCCTGTGGATTCAATAGTGGTGATTCAACCTAAAATTGTTCATTATTATAATACTACTTTCACTTGCATTTATAAATATGACATTTACACAAATATTTATTACTGTTATTATGGAAAGAGGAAGAAAACATTTACTGACATATATAGGAACTATGAAGTGTTATCATTTTCATAAATTACAAGCAGGTTGTTAAGAAGGTTGTGCATTCCTCACAAGTCACAACATACATGTAGCAATAACGTAAATGTAATAACTATTTTCATTAAGAGTAATGTATCATAATTTTTTTGTTATGCCTATTAAATTACACAACAAAATTAAGATTTTGTGTTCTGAATCTTCCAAATTTATAAATTAAATAGAAAGGTTGACTGTGTTGGGTGATTTAAAGTTTTTTAAAGCCTCACTTATCG
Organism: Quercus lobata; assembly: GCF_001633185.2. Taxonomy (NCBI): domain Eukaryota; kingdom Viridiplantae; phylum Streptophyta; class Magnoliopsida; order Fagales; family Fagaceae; genus Quercus; species Quercus lobata. The sequence goes on along the minus strand of NC_044905.1, from coordinate 41,962,014 downwards.
TAACTATAGTCATATTTTTAACATACAAAGAAGACAGTCAAAATGAATGCAGCTATGATCATGTGAAACTTTTTACTTCTTACAAAGGGTACCTATAGCTACGTTTTTAAAAACACTGGTATATGTGGTGGGTTTTAGCTACATTTATAAGAAACGCGACTATAGGGCAACTATAGCTAGATTAGGGAATAAATTTTAATTGTAATCAAATATTACACCCAGGTGCATTTCCCACAAGGCAAGTAATGAAAAGAAAGCTACCTTATCTTCAGCAAGCTGTGGAAGATGAAGAATCACAGATGGCTCAGTGTCTTCCTACCTGAAACTCCCATTACGAAGCAAAAATGAAGCTCAACAATGCTTAAAATTGTAGAAGATTGGACCACATGTACACAATGTAGTACAATCATTTACACATGTAAGATGTATAAGAAAGCTATATATTATATTACACACCAAGTATGAGTACTTTTATTTTAGTTTGTAAGAAAAATCTGCAACTACATACTTATGTCACCGCTGACCTCAACAAGAATCATTAATTGTTATTTCATTGGAACTCATTTTCAGGGAACTCATTTTTTGGTTAATGACAAAATAGAATAGAAAAAGGGTTATCTTGCTTACTCAATTGATTTTCTATAGAATTGTAATAGAGCACATATACTAAATGCTATGTATGGTGATATTCAATTTCCAAAATAAGTGAAACTGTTGCCCACTTCTTTGAGGTTCCAAGAGTTGGTCTAAGTTAATTGTTACGAACAAATCAATATGATTTGTTGATTCTATATTAGCGGGAAAGAACCTAATGCATCCATGTAATTAGGTATTACTTGTTGGGAGTCGATTGTCACATTTTGTTATGGAGTTTAAAGTTGATTTAATTTATGAAAAACGTTAGTCAAGAAGGAAGTTGTATGAAGGGTTCAAATTAATTTAATTTATGAAAATTTATTTCATTTATGAAATAAGTTAGTCAAAAGAGAAGATGTATGAAGTGATAATATCTATATTTAGGTACTTCCCAACTTATTCAGTTCAGATGAAATTCAAGTTAATTGCACACACACACACACACACTCAGGCGTCTCTTCATGCAATATCAAAAGCAAGATATTCACCCATTCAAATATAATACCATTTCCCTTTCCAATACAATACTGCACGTTGGGTATGTCCCAACTGTGTTTGTTTTACAAATATCTTTTAAAAATTTGTATGATACAGCTACATATGTCTCAGATACAGCCCTATGATACAAATCTTAATTTATATAATTAAAAGAAAAAAAATTAAAAAAAAAAGACTTACAAAGATGCAAGTACGCATCAAATTAAGAAAGATAGTAAACACAACAAAGGAGAGGCGTGGGAATTGGGCGGGTACCAAGACAAAATGATAGAAAATGAAGGTGAATGGCTTTTGAGAGGCATCTGGATTTTCTTGCACAGTGATCGGAAGTTTTAGTGAACTTCGTGCCTCTGCCTATAATTTCAAATCTTTGAGAACAACATCACCTGTGAAAGATATGTAAGGAACATGTTAATTAATAGATACAAAATTCTTTTACTTCATAGAAACAATTAATCATCACTGATCTTTTTTTTTAAGTAAAAAAACTATATTCAAAATAAATAAACAATAATACAGATAGCACCCTGAATACACAATAAGTGTACCAAACTACCCCTTAATTGTGTTTTGGGTCTCTTTTAAATATTACATACGTCAACCCAAGCTGCATAGTCTTTTGAACGGAAATGTTTTTTTTTTTAAGTCATTGGGTTATGTATAAGTTTTTGCAACCTAATGAATTGTTTGATTTAAGAAAATTACAAGGTATATGCAGTTTCATTGTATAACAATGCACATTATCTTTGTTACATGAAAATATATATTTAAAACAGTTAGTAATTAGTCAATTAAGAAACTATCATGTGAGCCAACTTAAGTAGGTGTGGTTCAAGTTTATCTTCAGGTTGGTTATTAGTTAAATTACAAAAATATGAACCTATACACAAATCCAACCAGTCAGGTTGCAAAGAAATTTAAATTGCAACCAAGCCAAACTATTTTGATTAGGATGGGAGCAAACATAAACATTGACTATATCTGAATGAATGGTTAACATAAAATATTTTCCATATATTAATTACCAATGCAATGGATGGAGTATTTCACAAAGCACTTATAGATGAAATTCATGTATAGATATAACGTGTCGCATAAACCGTTAAGTATATATCTTGACTACAAAAGGAATAACAATGCAAAACATCAAATAGGAAATTTCACTTTCAACACCCTCCCCAATTTATTATACAGAAAATTTATTTATATCTATCTGTCTGTCTATCTATCTATCTAGTCAGTTATCATTGGTAAGACTTGAATTCCTTTTATTTTTTGGGTAACATGAAGTAATGTTTTACTTCACTTGAAAATTGTATGTCATGGATTTGCTGGTATAGAATCTGAGTGCTGAGCCTCTCAATTTGATTGTGCGCATGCATTTCTGTCTTCCAGCAGTTCAGCCTGCAATTAGGTGCACCACCCAGAAAATGCATAAACATGTTTTGCCTACGTATTGTGTTTATATTTGTTTGATGCACAGGTAAAACTTCGAGTTGGAGTATGTTGGTCATTGTTTATTTTCCCAGAATGCATATACATGTTTTGCATGTATAATATGTTTATATTTGTTTGATGCACAAGTGAGAGTTGTGTCTGTTAGTCATAACTTATTTTCATTAGCTTATTTGTATAGTATTTTAAAAAAATAAAAAAATAGAAAATGATAATTTTTATGTTAAAATGTGTGAGAAAATGCTAAAAGTTAGCTTATTTATACCCAAAAAAAAAAATTAAAAAAAAAAAGTAAAAAAGTTTTAGCAGATAAGAAAAGCCAACTGTCTGACATGATATTCTTTGGTCAGTCCTCAATTTGGTTAATATGTTTTTTTAAAGGATTTGATTCTTCTGCCCTTGGAAGAAGTAATACTAATATTTCCTTTCACGTGTGGGACTTCTTTAGTGGCCGAGGTTGACTTGGATTTCTATATCTTGAGGGCCCCCATTCTATTAAAATGGTTGGTTTGATACTGTTTCAAGTAGTAGATGCCATCTAATGTCAGTGGTATTACTATATCATATAGATGCTCAATAAAACTGGGATCATGTTTGGTGCAGCCTTTTTTATATTTAGTTTAATAGGCATGGAGCAATTTACATCAGGATATTTGAATAATGCCATGTAAATACCATTTTTAATCAAAAACTTAGTATATCGACCAAAAAACTGTACCAGACTTGTAAACCCATGCCAAATTTTATGAATCTTGCAATGGCTCATGAGGGTGGAAGGGCAAGACAGCAACTCGTGGGGATTGAGAAAATCAAACCACTGGTGTGAGAGGTTGAACTGCATGGGTAGTCTTTGATGAAATGAATCCGGCCGCCCAATTTTGCTGGCCAATGGCCATGACGGAGAAATCAAGTGATGAGTTACCTTCGTCGATGAATCTAGTGAGGTTTGGCTTGATTATTTTCTAATATGTTAGAGGTGAGATGAGAGAGAAGAAAAGCATTGGGGAAGATATGAAAAGAATCAAGAGGGAGCTGCACTGAAATGAATTGTGGAAGAAACATGTGAGTTTATGGTTTGTAATTTGTGTTTTTGTGATACGTGAAATTGGAATCGTGAGTTTTTTCTATGAAAAAGAACAATAGCTTATGGCTTGTGAATTCTTTCTATCACTATGGAAAAGAACAATAGATTATGGCAAATGTGTCGAAGAGATGAAAAAATTCATTTTATTTTGATATCTAGGCAATAAAAAATATTGAAAACAATATATTTAGATATGAAAAATTCTAGAGCTACAAACTTTTAACAAACTGTTAATGCGATGAGTGATTAATAATAATAATAAAAAATGATGTCAGAACCAATAAGAATTTTCCATCTCAACCATTTGAAAAAAAAATATTATAAAAAAGTTTGTGAATATAGTATTACAATTTAGATATAATTGAAAAATAATTAGAGAATCTAGTATAGGTGCATGTGAATGAGGAGTGAGGTTTTAAGTTAAAATTTAGTTTAGAATTTACTTGCCAACCTATCTGTGATTGCTCTTCGAGGTTTAATTGCCTCAAAAAGATAAGTAACAAAATTAACATATCCAATCCCCAAAGCAACAATTGACAATAAATTCAGAAATTAAAAGATGTACAACATAGACTAACAAAAAAAAAAAAAAAGTTTGGTAGATAACATACATTTTTTTTTTTTTGAGAAAGATAAATATACAGTGCTGTGTGTCTATATATATATATATATATATGTATGTATGTATAAAATTAATAAATATAAATATAGGTGTTATGCTGGTTCATGTGGAAAAAAAGAATTTGAAGTTCACCATATGATGAGTTTGAGAATTAATTGTATTTTGATTTTGATTTTTTGCATAATAGTTAGAGGAATGAAGATTTGGTCTATTGATACAAGATGCCTAAAGTTTCACTCCAGCTTTTTCTTTATTGTCTTACTCTCATACAAAGAGAGAGGGCAACCAAGTAGCGCATGATTTGGCGAAGTTAGCTGTTATTATCCCAAATTGTGTAATATGGATGGAAGATGTTCCATCGGACGTTGTTGATTCATATCAGGTTGACTTGGCCGGGATTTCTTAATAAAAGTTCGTAGCATTCATTCTCAAAAAAAAAAAAAAAAAAAAAAACTTGAACCTTACATATCTTTTTTGAGGTACTTAAATTTTGTTTATAAATTTATAAAAAGATGTCATTATTTAGTTAATAGTATATAGTAATTTTTTTTTTTTTTTTTGGTTGTTGAGAAACATAGTATATAGTAAGTTGGTAACTTTCTTTTGGTATGTGGATATATACTAATTAAATAGAGCTTAGAGCTAATGAACCAGTTTTTTCTCTCTCTTTCTCTAGCTGTTTTTGTGTTTATCAAATTATAAATGGCACATATGTCTCACATCTTATCTCCATATTCAAACACACCTCAGCTTTTGCACAACATTACCAAACAACTGAATTAGCCGTCAACTGATTTTGATCACCCACAGCTAAACCGATTCATTATCCAAGAGAAGTTTGACTGAGGTCAAGTATTTAAGTTATAAACCCTTACCCCTACATATTTTCGAGGAACCACCCATAAATCATGAACCACAAGCCTTTCTATCTTCTGTGTTGATCCCAATAAGAATTCTATTAAGAGCAACTTAACTAATTAAAAACGTGGTGTTTGTCTCCACCTTCATCCTCTATTTTCTTTTATCCTACTTGATATTTTAGCAATCCCATTTGAATCATAATTCCTACCTTAATCCCCATTATTACTCGCTTCAGCTAATCAATTGTTAAAACATGTAAACATACTAGACCTAACAAATGAGTTGGGTCCGATTGATTTGGGTTTGATCTAATTAATTAAGGGTCTGTTTGAATACCGCTTATTTTGCTTAAAACTTAAAACTTATTACTGAAAATACTATAGCAAAATATTTTTTAAAAGGCAAAATACTATTCACGCATTTTTTCAGGTGTTGGCTGGTTCATGAACAGTGCTGTGGGACCAGCAAAAAAGAAGGCAAAACGCAAAAACATCTCTACACAAACGCACGCTAAGTTACAGATTAGAAACTTATCAGATTAAAATTGATTGTTAGTTTTTCTATAACTCTTGGATGAGTCGAGTCAACTACATATGCCTTTTTTAATGTAAAAAAAGGGAAAAATAAAGTTTTACATACTTTTTAATCTCTACACTCAAAGCTAAAAAATGGAACAATACATAAATTTTAATTTTAATAATCTTATAGTGTAACAATTCTACAAAAGAAGAAAAGAAAATGCATTATATGCTATACATAAAACATGAAATAAAGTTAAATCATATATAAAACAATTAAGTATGCATTTTTTTTTTTTTTGAGGGGGAATTAAGTATGCATTTGGATTAGTATTTTTACTAAAATTTTGTATGCATAGTCTTTCTTTTCGGATATATTAACTTAGTTGTTGAGAGTTGGCAAAAGTATAGTTGTACTTAACAAAAATTAAGGCTTTAGGAAGTTTTATACAAGCATATAAGCTAAAAAGCTTAAATAAAAAGATTAATCCAAATTCAAATGCATATATATATATATATATATATAGATATAGAATTTTAAGAATAAAATATAACATGTTAAATATAAAAAAAAAGTAAATAATTAAGGGGAAATCTAAAATCAATTTACAAAAAAAAAAAAAAAAAGTACTTAACGTTATTAGTAGTTTTGACAAAGAAAATATTTATTTTTGAGAATTTCACATCAAGTTATACCTTCTGATAAATAAATTAAAAAAAAAAAAAAAAGTTAACAAGTAATATCTAGATGCACCCTTATGCCTAGATTTTTGTTAGTAGTTTTGACACCTTGTGTTTATCCCAAATTATCAACTCTAACATTGAGTTCTCAAGTCCAAGATGTTAACTTTTTTGGGCCTTTTCATTTACATTTGGTGCTAACCTGTGAACTGTATGTGTCTAATTATTGTGTTTTTATGGTAGGATTACAAACTTGTTTTATGTTTATAGTCTCTTCTGCTTATGCAGCTTATCAAATCATTTTATTTAGATATGTTGAGACTTATGTTCTTTTGTATATGTTTTGCTATTGATGTAGTAACTCATATTGTCAAGAACTACTGTTAATTCAAACCATTCTCAACAACAACCAACAACAACAGCAACTACAAACACAAAACAGCAACAATTTTTTCAAACCACATATACTATTACATTCAAATCACAACAACCAGCAACAACAGCAACCAAAAGTTTGTTCCCTTTCAGCTAATGACCAAGAAAACAGGGGAGAAAACATGAATGCAAGACACATGGCTACACCATAGAGCAGCACAAGCATACCAACACGGCCAAAGCAAACTCGAAACCCCAAAATCCTAAACCAAACACACTTTCAAGTCACTCACATAGTAAACTTCGAATTGCATTACATAAAATACATAGCAAACTTCAAGCAATTTCATAGTAATCCATGAACAAAGAAAAAAGGAAAAGACCCGTACCTTTGAGTGATTGGGTCCCTAAAATTATGAAATACTTCCCCACAAATTTGACAGACCTGCACAGACCTACTACATCACGCACCAAAAAAAAAAAAAAAAAAGACAGTGAGATAACGAATAGAGAAGGAATAGTAGAATCTAAATGAAGAACAAGAGGCAGAAATGTCTCATCGGTGAATTTGAATGTAACTGTATTATGTCACCATGCGTGTGCAAGATTAATTAATAAGCTTTGTTACAATCGATGACATGAGGAAAGTATTGCATATATTTGACTATTTGTTTTGAAAATTAATATAGAAATATAAGACACTGATTGAAACTTTATTGGTTTGATTTTCAGTGCTTCTCAAAAAGCCCCTTCTTAGCAATTTCATAAAGCTTGTTTGCTAAAAAAATTCATGAAAGAAGCATATAAATGAACATAGTTTAGGTCCATGTAAAATGTTCAACCTTTATGCATGTGCCATGCAGTAGTAGAAGACTATATATATGTGCTATATGATCTGGATTCAACCAATTGTAAGAAATATGCAGGGAGTAGTACTATATTGGCTTCAAACCAACTAAAAATTCTTATCAATGAGGAAAGCTATTGGCTTCAAACCCACCATAATAGGAGCTACTATGTACTACTATATTTTAGTGTTTTCTCATCCTAGGTTCATACCAATCTGTTCAATTTAGTCTATGGATTGTATCATACGAAAAGATAGTTAGTTAATGTAAGAAAATTGACACCTTTGAACAAGTAAGATGACCATAGCTTAACTTGAAACAAACAAAAAATAAAATTTGAGCTAGAAGTAAAAGTCAAACATGTGTTTTCTTATGCCCTATGATGAAAATTTGGACCATTTAGGTTAGTTTGGCAACTTGGCTATTTAACAATCGATGGTTAGAAAGATAGAATATGAAATTTGAATAAAGTGAAATTATAAAAGTGGGACAGTTTATGATAAGGTAATGTCTCATCAATATTGAACAATTTCAATGGTTTTAATATAACAAATATCATTCTATAGATCTAATATGTTCCATAGTACAAGAAAAGGATGTATTAGCACAAAAAAAAAAGTACAAGAAAAGGATGTATTTCTAAAGTTTTATCAAATTGATTGAGAAAATTAAATGAGTTATTTTATTAATTATATATAATTTGAATCTTTTCTTTGAAGATAAGTAGTCTTCAATCTTCATATCAGACCCTTAATTTATTGAATTGTTTTTTGAGTATGTACGAGCTCTTATTTGAGTCATGTGAATTCAAATGTAAACAGCACACTTCAATATTTGCAAGAATTAAGGATCTTAAAATCTAACTGTACCTTTTAATTCTCTTATTGCAGAAGTCCCAATGTCATTATCTGGCACAGGGAAACGGTATTCTGCAACTGGAGGAAGAAATAGAAGAAAAAGAAAAAAACAATCCAGAAATTAATTTCAGCGGCAAACGAAGAAGAAAAAAAAACTGCCAAACAGGAACAAAATTCTAACCAAAAAAACAGTATTCGACAAAACAAAACTCAAGAAATTGAAAAAATAAATGAGAAGCTTCATCGCTCTTAAAAACCAAGATAAATTTTTTTTTTTTTAATTACAGCTTTCGATTTAAAATTTATTTACTGAAAATATTCCTAACTTTTCAAATATAATCAAGTAAAATAATTTGTTTAATGTACTGTGTAGTCTTAAATTTATAAAACAAACCATATTTTAGAGTTTTTAACACAATTATTATGAAATGGTTTAAGTGAGGGTTGATTCAAGTAGCAGAATACCCCATCTTTGACATAATACAATCACAATCCGCCAACACAAATTACCACCCATCATTGACCCAAACCTCCCCCCACCACCACCTTAAAAACCAAGATACATTTTTTTATTTTTAATAATAGCTTTGGACTTAAATTTATTTAAACATAAACTCATATCAGAAGAGATGTGAGTCATTTATAACATTACAGGGCTAGCTCAATGCAATTTGAGACCCAAGACAATAATTTTGAATGGGTTTTCTATATTTAAATATCACTTAAATAATATTTACATTTTTAATTATTAATTTAGTTAATGTTTTATATTATGATTTTTTATTTAAAATCTATTGTTCTTATTTTTAAATATGAGTAATTCATCACTTGAGGAATTCTAGCTAAAGATATTACAAATTCTACTGCAAAGACCTTCCGGACTAATATATCACCAATACAAATTTTTTAATTAGTTCAATATATAGTTCATCCGTCTCCTTAAAACCCCATATGATAAGCTCCTTCTACCAAATCTAGCCGTAATTTTACGGAAAACATGGCAAAGGTTTGTTCCAAACTTCTCTTACTATCTGCCTTTTGCATATTCATTGCTCAAGCCTTTGCTCAGCCAAACTTGCAATACCATTTTTGTATAGACAATGGTAACTACACAAGCAACAGTACTTACAAAGTAAACCTCAATCACCTCCTCTCCTTCCTCACTTCCAACACTCAAATTGACTATGGGTTCTACAACATTTCTTATGGCCAGGACCCTGACAAAGTATATGCACTTGGACTTTGTAGAGGAGATGTTAAGCCAGATGTTTGCCATAGTTGCCTCAATAACGCTACAAATCTCACACAGCTTTGTCCCAGTCAGAAGGAAGCAATAATATGGTATGACTATTGCATGTTACGCTACTCATTTCACAACATATTTGGGATCATGGAAGGTAGTCCTGCTTTCTATGGGTGGAACTATGATAACGTATCAGCCAATTTAAATGAGTTCAATCAAGACCTCAGGACCTTGTTGGATAGTCTGAGAAGTCAAGCTTCAGCTGGTGGTTCTCTTCGTAAATTTGCAGTAGGAAATGCAACAGCACCGAACTTCCAAACACTATATGCACTGATGCAGTGCACCCCTGACTTGTCTCAGCAAACTTGCAGCGATTGCTTGGTTGGGGTTATGGGAAGTATTTCGCAATGTTGTAATGGGAAGCAAGGTGGCAGAGTTATCATACCCAGCTGTAATTTAAGCTTTGACCTCTATCGCTTTTATGATCCAACCGCTGATACTGTACCACCGCCACCACCGTCACAAACACCATCTCCTCCGCCAGCATCACCAGTATATACACTTCAATCTTCAACAAATACTACTGCTGCAAAAGGTATCTAAGACAAGTTTTCTTTTTTGCTTATTTTTTTATTAAAAAAATGGAAAAGGGGAGGGGGTTTGTTTCCTTATTACTTTCCCTGCAAATTTTTTCTAGTTTCCAAACTAACGAAAATTGTATTACACTTTAAAATTTTAAGATTCATCATAAGTCACAATATTTTTATGTGAACCTATTTCGGGTTTTTGCAGGAAATGAGAGTAACAAATATCGAACTGTCACTATTGTTGTGCCTATTACTGCTTTTGTGATACTAATAATAATCTCCTTCTGCATCTACCTAAGAGTCCGGCAGCCAAGCGAGAATCCAGAAAGTAAGTTAAAGAGTTGGTTTATTATTGTTGTTTGTTATTTGTTAATCAGTAGGACGATTTTTTCTCAGCAATTATTAGCTTTAAAAAAGACATAATTTGGAGAATATTTCTTCTAAAACATACTTACCTACTACCAAGTAATTAACATTAAACGTGATCTGTCAAGAAATGACTTCAACTAAAACAAACAGAAAATTATTATATACTAATAGTTTTTGAAAGGTCAATGCTTTTGCATGTGCGTATTTTGTGTTGCTATTCAAATAAAAAAAACTAACGTAATATTCAGGCGAAGCAGTGGATGAGATTGGAAGTGTGGAAAACTTGCAGTTAGACTTTGAGACCATCAAAGTTGCAACAGACAACTTTTCTGATGCAAACAAGCTTGGGCAAGGGGGATTTGGAGCTGTTTACAAGGTAACACGACATTATCATTGACCTTAAAGAATAGTATCCTCTCCATTTACATGGAATAGAGAGAGTGAATTTTATGCTCAACATTTTATTTCTTAGATTTAATAATGTATTGAGTGCAAAGAACATGGATTCACTTTTAAAATTGTAATATGTAATCTAAACCACCAAATAAATCCAAACTCACGAAGTAAAGGCTATTCGTTCAAGCATTCTCTACGGAGAACTCTCTCCTTCACCATTCCCAAATTTCAAAAAATCAAATGAAAACCTATTGTTACCCAAATACCTAAATAAAAATCAATCCAACCAAATTGAATAGCATATAGAAAAACTTACCGGTCGTAGTTCTCTCAATGCTGTCTCCTTCTCATCTCTGTATTGCAAGGTTTATTACTTTGCTTTCTCTATCTGTGGATCGCAACCAGTGTTAAAAAATTGAAAAGGAATTGAAAAGAAAGTCACAAATTAAAACCTGATTTCCTTAGTAGTACTTTTTGAATCCAAATCTAAAACCAAATATTTAAATTGAACATTTAAACCCAAAATCAAAACCTTAGATCGACGGCCGAAACCCTAAACCTAAAATCGAAACCCTAAACCAAAAATAGGAACCCTAAAATAGAAATCGAAACAAACAATTTTAAAAAACTTACTGTTAGTCAGCCTTGCGAGAGTGTGTGTGTGCTACTGATCGATGAGAAGGGAACGGAGAGGAGGAAGAGCGGAGGGAGGAAGGGGTGCAAGCGACTAAATTTCTAGCTTGAAATAAATCAAACAAGTAAAATAGTTTCACAAATGCGAATTTGTATTGATGATTGGTGTGGTACAATTCTCTGGAATTACAAAAGAGTGATCCTCTGATTCGATCTCCTTGCAAAACTTATTGATTGGATTTATGATAATGTGGCTTTGACTTGAACACAAAATATCCTTCAATTTGGTTGAGGGATGGATCGAAGACTACTGAAACGGAATTACAATGAATTTCTGGCTGTGAGCTTGTTTAGAAATTCTTTGTTCTTCGTGTTCTTCGTGCGTTCTTCGTCTTCGAAGGTTTGTGGTGGAAGTTCTTCGGAGCTTTAGAGGCTTGAATCCGTTGAGCTTCAATGATTTGTGAGTTGTTGATGTTTTCGGACACTTTTGGCTTGATTCCCGTGAACTTTAGGATCTAGGCAGATGATCTGGATGATTCTGCTTCGAATGTTCTTCGATTTTGGGGTTGAAGTTCTTGAAGTTCTTGAAGGCTTTGAGGCTTGATCTTCGCAGAGCTTTTTCACTTCTGAATTCTGGTCCTCCTAAATGTCTCAGGAAGGCTTCTATTTATAGGAGTTTTGGGGTGGGTGAGCGACACGTGGCGGAGTTTGATTGGTGACACATGTCACAGCTTGATTGGTCCGCTTAAGTCATCGCTTACACGTGCGAGGTTGCTTGAGTCATCGCTTACACGTGCGAGGCTGCTTGAGTCATCGCTTACACGTGCGCTGATGCGTGATTGGCTCTTGCATAACACTTGGCAAATTTCTGTTGGCTTCTGAATAGTGATAGCAAAACCTAGCAGCAATACATGGTGTTCTGTAATTGGCTGTATTTTGTGGACTTGGTAATGTGACGTGTCAGCTTGTGATAGGTCGGGAATTTTCCCTCTCTACAAATGCCCCCTCGAGACTCGTTCACGCACACAGTCTCGGAGTGTGGTGTGGGAATGAGTTTCGAAAAAATGGATTTTTGGTACTTGACTCTTTAAGTGAAGTAGTTGAAGGTGGTGGAGCTGTTGAAGGTGGTGGAGCTTTCAGAAGGATAAGATAATTTTCGAAGAGTAGACCGACCCATATGAAAGGCTTTGATGAGACCGAAAAGGAGTCTGCAAGTATTTGAACGTACTTGCGTGATGGAGCCTTCTCAGCAGAGGTTAAGTTGAAGTAATTTCAGGAGAGTATTTTGGATCGTTGGCGGCAATCTCAAGATGTTGAAGATGGGGAAGATGAGAGAATGGTGGCTGGATACAGCATGCAGGGTCATGGAGCTAGCCTCGTGTTCTTAAGAACTTCTGGAGAAGTTATTTCAGAAGATCATGCTTTGGATTACAACGAGGACAGGTGGGAAAGTGGTTGAATGCGCCTGCGTAATTGTATCACTCAAGTTAAGTTGAAGTAATTTCAGAAGCTTATGTATTCTGGGTATGCTGGTAGTGGCAACGAAGAAGATGGAGATGGAGCAAAGCAAATGAGCAAAACATACACCACCATGTTACTGGCCCTGTATGCTGGGACCCTTCTGGTGTAGATGTTTATGGGAAGTACAACTTTGAATATGGGACTGACTGTGTGTTGCATGGGGTCTGGCAGCAAGTAATTGAATGCGCCTGTGTAATGGGACCATGCCAACGGATGTTATGTTGAAGTAATTTCAGAAGAGTACCTTCTGAAATTCTTCAAGCTGATTTTAAGTTGGAGTAATTTCAGAAAATGAGTTTTGAGGTACCAGCAACGATGACCTTTAGGTCCCATAGTAGTGGGGACATGGAATAAAGCTTTGATGACCATTTACCGGCACCAAAGGCTGAATTCTGATGAGCTGGCGTCTTGGAGGTTGTTTTAAGTGTTGATGGAAAACAATTTGTAGGATACCCCAACACTTTTTTACCATCTTCACCTACTGCCACTTGTTGGAAAAGCACAGAAAAATGAAAGATGGAGCTAACTTGTGATTCTGGTCTTAGAAACCAGCCAAGTTGCTGTTTGTTCCGAACTACTGCTCCTGCTGGAAAACCAAGCAATTGGAGAGAGACTACAGGAGCCCTGAGGTTAGGAACAAGTGTGTCCGCTGGACTTGGATTTCTTGGCCAACCAAATCCACGGAAGCATGGGAGGCCGATACAGACCTTGTTATGAGTAATTTTGTAGACAAAGGTGGTCGTTAAGTGGAGAAACAAAGTTTGTTTGGATCTCAAAACTGCAATGATGTTGTAAATAGGGTTTCGACCGAACCATGGGAGGGTTGATCTCAAACCGATTATGAAGCAAAATTGGTTGCTAGGTGTTGAGAATGATGAGGTCATAGTGAAAAATGGTTGTGAAAAGGAGGACTTGAAAATCTGAAAGAAGCAATTCTTCATTTCATGATTCAGTGTATTTTTTTTTTCTCTTTTTTTTTTTTTTTTCGGATGAGTTTTTTTTGATGAACCCGGCCTTCCTATTTATAGTAGAGAGATGAAGAATGGTAGGTAGGTGGTTAAGAATGGTAGTTGAGAATTTTTGGTGAGAATGGTAGGTGGGAACGGTAGGTGGAAATGGTAGGTGGGAATGGTAGGCACCGAACGGGAATGGTAAGTTGGAGACTGGTAGGCACCGAACGGGAATAGCAGATTGAACTAATGCCCTAGTGTAATTTTAAGACACACTTGTGAGAGTTCATTTGTACTTTGAAAGGCAAGCCTTGATGGAATCTGGAGAATAACCCTGCGAGGATCCCAATTAAATGGATGAATCTCAAATTTTGTTCTTGAGGACCTAAGTTTTGAACACTTGGAATTGAGTCATTTTTGCAATTTTCAAGTCTCAAATGACGAAACGGACTCCAAAATCGGAATGTACTCGAAAAATTGAGCAAGATAGGTCCATCTCAAAAATTTTGACATTTGGTCAACATCTGCATAAAAGTCAACTTTTTCAGAAATTGGACGTTTGCACAATTTCTGAGTTTTGAATGAAGAAATGGGTCCCAAAATCGGAATGTACTCGAAAAATTGAGTGGGACAGGTCCATTTTGAAAATTTTGATTTCTGGTCAATATTTGCACAAAAGTCAACTTTTTTGGAAATTGGACGTTTGCACAATTTCTAAGCTTCGAATGAAGAAACGGGTCCCAAAATCGGAATGTACTCGAAAAATCGAGTAGGACAAGTCCGTTTTGAAAATTTTGATTTTCTGGTCAAGGTTAAAAGTCTGCTTGGTCCAAGCATTTTCTCTCTCTTTTTCTTCTTTTTTTTTTTTTTTTTAGGTGGTTCGGACCGGGTCAAATTTCCGGGTCAGTCCGGGTTGAACCTGGACAAACGGGTCAAAAGTGGATGACGTCATCCATGACGTCACAGTGCTGAACGTGTGGCACGTGTGGATGACGTCATCCATGACGTCACCGTGCTGAACGTGTGGCACGTGTGGATGACGTCATAGGACTCGTGTGGCACGTGCGAACTCTGGCGGTCCTAATCGGCGCGTGGGACTGAAGGCCTCGCCGCCGAATCTTTTGGCGGCGCGTGCATGGGCTTTTGGGCCTGAAATTTTTGGGTTTTGTTGATCTAAGGCCGTGCAACACCATGGTATAGTCGGTTCTCCAAAATCATGGGCAGATTTGCGCAGATTTGAAGGATTAGGCCGCGGATCGTCGCTAGTCTCTGGCGGTGCGTGGAGGCAGATGCGGCCGTTTCTGGGCTTGAAATTTTTTGGGTTTTGTAGATTGAAGTCCATTTAACAGCCTTGTGGTATCAGTTTTGTGAAATGAAGGCCGGTTTTGCACAGATTTTGAAAAACTATTCCGTCGATCACTGTGTGTTCCTGGCCGGGCTTTTTGAGTATTATTTTCCTGGGCATTGTAGATCTTCGTCCGTTTAAGGTCCCTGTGGGGTTAGTTTTGTGAAATGATCTTTGGATTTTCACAAATTTGGAAGAGAAGTCCGCAGGCATTGTTGGACTTCTTGGTCTACTTTGGCGGTGGCCGCTCTGACAGGACGTTGCATTTCAATATTCGGTGCAGTTTTCTTTGAGTTTGAGTGCATTCAAGTTGCAATGGTTGACTTCAAGTTACCTACTCTCCTTTTTATTTTTGTCTTATACCTGAGTAGTTTTCTATATAAAGCCACCCGGGTAAGCATTGAGTTGTACAAGCAATCTCCAAATGGGTAACATAACACTCCAGAGATAAACCATGCCTTTCCCTTTTTTTTTTTTTTTTTTTTTTTTTTTTTCACAAACTTAGTTTACTAACCTTCTTTTTTTTTTTTTCACAGGCTAGAGATTAAAATTGAAGCTCCCTCTTTGATTTTTTTTTTTATTATTATTTTTTTTTATTTAGACGTGCCGTGAGATTTTCTTTTGACAAATTCTTTATTGTTGTTTGTTTTTGTTATGCAGCACGCTTTCCTTGGCAATTAAACTGCAACAACACTTGTCTTTTCAACACAGCCTTCTAAAAAAAAAAAATCTTTGCAATGCAGCCATGTCAAGAGTCTTTGCAACAAAGCCGCATCAAGAGTTTTTTTTTTTTTTTTTTTACCACGAAGCCGTGCTAGCATCTGTCCTTGTATTGAAGCCGTGCCAACATTCAACTTTATCATAAAGCTACCTTGACATTTTATTTGTATTGAGACCACATCTACACTTCATCCATGTCGAAACCATGATAATATTCATCTTTGCCATGAAATGATGTCAACACTTCATTTATACCGAGGCCGTGACAACATTCATGAAGCCATGTCAACACTCCACATTGCCATTGGAGCTATGTCAACACTTTATTCACACCGAAACTGTGCCAACGTTCATTTTTGCCATGAAGCTACGACAATACTTCATTTTTGTCAAAGCCATGAAGCCATGTCAACACTCCATTCGCATTGAAGCCGTGTCAATACTTATCTTTATCATGAAACTATATCAATACTTCATTTGTGCCAAAGCCATGCCAACGTTCGTCTTTGCCATGAAACCACGACACCACTCCATATTAGCACTTGCACTCGCATTTAAGTCGCACCAAATTTTTAGAGGCAACATAGCTCAGACATCAAGGGTGCATAACATTTGAAGACGCCAGAGCATGCTACCAAGACTTTGAAGATATTGAAACATGTTACCAAGAATTTTAACATTGCACGAACATGCCCATTGAGGAGAGATGATGTCACACTGACTTCAGATATATAATCTATCATCATTCCGGAGGAAGTTGACATCATACAGATTTCAGAGACATGATGTGAAATGACACCACTCAGAAAGGAGATGATGTGATTCTAATTTCAGAGTTATGAAGTGGCACAACCTAGAAGAGAAATGGTGTAGCTTAAACTTGCAAGGTACAAGAAGATGCCCCCAGGAGATAAGTGATGCAAAGCATATTTCAGAAATGTGGGAGAATATCCCTTGAAGATGGGCAATGCCATGAAGACTTCATTTCTTGCAAAAGAAGTTGGAGATTTTGTTTTATTCTACAACCAAGCATCAACTTATATTCATCATCATTTCAAAGAAAGTTAAGCAACGTCAACTCCTTAGAGTCTTCATTTTCTACTACAACGATCTTTGATCATCCTATTGAACAATCGTCTGTCTTTAAGCAATGTCTTGTCAACCAAAGGGACCTTAAAAGCGCATTGATGACTGTTGGAAAACTCCTCAAGTTAGACTGGCCATCCTTCTTCTTTTCCTGTGACTGAACTTAGTGACAAGTACTAAGCTGCCTACGTACCCTAGAGAGGGATCAAGTCATCACGTAGTTCAACAGATTTTATTTTATTTTATTTTATTTTTTCTGATGATTTCCTTTTTTTTTTGATGATCTTTTTTTTTTTTTTCTTTTTTTTTTTGATGATTTTTTTTTTTTTTTTTTTAATTTTTTTTTAGTGCGTGACTGAACTCAGCAAAAGATACTAAGTTGCCTACGTACCCTTGAGAGGGATCAAGTCATCACGTAGTTCAAAAGATTTTTTTTTTGTTTTTTTTTTTTTTGTTTTTTTTTTCTTATGTGTTTTTTTTTTTTTTTTTTTTTTTTTTTTTTGCAAAAAAGGGGGGCGCAGTGTGTAATAGTGGGTATCACCACTGATCGAACCCGAGATGGCCTCAAGGGTGACACGGGCGTCCAACCGCTACGCCACACTCGCAATTGTTGACACGGAGTGAGATTAATTTCTCTTTATTGGTACGCTTTGAAGGGTAATGGGAAGACATCATGTACTCTTGCAGCGCTACAGTGGGTAGTTTAAGCTCTTACCGAGGAGCAGTCCTCGATTTTCAAGCATAGAAGCGTTTGAGGAACTTCCCATTGATGGGGCCGATCCTTACACCATCATTGTCAATCAACTTATAAGCTCCATTGGTGTAGACTTCTTGCACAACATAAGGTCCATCCCATTTTGAAGTGAACTTATTGCCTGTACGATGAGTTGTGATGATAGGTCTTCGAACGGCGAGGACTAAGTCACCAACTTGGAATGATCGTGGCTTAACTCTTTTATTGAATGCACTTGAAAGACGAGCTTGATAGCATTCAAGGCGTTGTTGGGCCTCGAGCCTTTTTTCATCAAGTGCCTCTAATTCTTGCAACCTGAGCTTGGCATTTTCTTCTCCAGTCAATCCTTCTTGAATGGCAATCCGTAATGATGGGATTTGGCGTTCTAAAGGAAGGACGGCTTCCACTCCGTAGACAAGAGAATATGGCGTTGCTTGAGTAGGCGTTCGAAATGTTGTTCGATATGCCCATAATGCTTCTCCGATTCTTTCATGCCAGTCTCACTTTGTCTTGGATACCACTTTTTTCAACAAACTGCCAAGTGTTTTGTTAAACGCTTCAGCTAGTCCATTTGCCGGGGCATTGTACATGGAAGAGTTGTATTGTTTAAATTCAAACTTCTCACATAGCTCTGTCATCAGCCTATTGTAAAATGGTTTGCCATTATCAGTTATGATATACCGAGGGACACCATACCGATAGATCAAATGAGTTCGAATGAAATTGACCACCGTTTCTTTCTTTACTTCCCTAAGGGGTATAGCTTCCGTCCATTTTGAAAAGTAGTCAGTTGCGGCCAAGATGTACAAGTGGCCACCAGATGACTTTGGTAATGGCCCTATTGCATCAAGACCCCATGCATCAAAAGGCCAAGAAGTTGCAGTTGGGTGTAGAGGTTCTGGCGATTGATGGATGAAGTTTGCGTGATATTGACAAGCTTCGCACTTCTTAGCGCATTCCATAGAATCTTGCACCATTGTAGGCCAATAGTAACCCATTCTTTTGATCCTATAATGTAACTTAGGACCTGACTGATGTACGCCGTATATTCCAGAATGAGCCTCCTCTAAGGCTTGTTTAGCCTCCTCCTCTCCTAAGCAACGGAGAAACAATCCATCAAATGAACGGCGGAAGAGAGTGTCTTTATAGTAAATGAATCGAGCAGCCCTCCGCCGAATCTCAGTCTTGTGGCGTTTATCATCCGGGAGTCTTCCATGTTGAAGGTATTCAATGATCACTTGTCGCCAATCTTCTTTTTCGACAAGGCATACAGAAATGATGTTGGCTTGCTCTTCTTCTTCTTCTTCAACCACAAGAGGTATTACCCACCTTTGGAAAATAGCGACTTTGGTTGTTTCTTCTTGGGATAATGCTAAGGCAGTAGCCAAATTAGCTAAAGCATCGGCCTGTCTATTCTCCTTCCTTGGTATATGCTCCAATATAGTAGTCTCAAAATTTGATAGCAACTTCTTCGCATATTTGCAATAGGGGATGAGGTCTTCTTTCTTGACGTCATATTGCTCCAAGATTTGGTTAATAATTAATTTGGAATCCCCAAAGATCTCAAGTTGCGCTATGCCCATCTCAATGGCCATTTGTAGACCAATAATCAATGCTTGATATTCAGCTACGTTGTTAGAGCAAAGTTCGCTTAATGAGAACGTGTACAGAAGTATTTGCCTTTGTGGAGAAACAAACACTACACCTGCCCCCGCTCCTTCTCGACGTGCAGCCCCATCGAAAAACATCATCCATGGTGGCATTTATTCAATGTAAAACACATCTTCATCCGGGAAATCATCGGAGAACTCCCAATCAGATGGAACTGGGTGATCAGCTAAAAAATCTGCCAATGCTTGACCTTTGACAGCTTTTTGTGGAATGTATGCAAGGTCATATTGTTGTAGCAAGACTGCCCATCGAGCTATACGACCCGAAACTACTGGCCTAGAAAGGACATATTTGATCGGATCCGCCTTTGCTATCAAACGGACTGTATATGCTTGCATGTAGTGCTCCAGTTTGTCTATGGCAAAGAAAAGAGCGAGGCACATCTTTTCGATAGGAGAGTAATTTAATTCAGCCCCATTGAGAGTTCGACTTAGATAATAAAGGGCTCTTTCTTTCCCCTCTTTATTTTCCTGCGCCATAAGAGCACCTAGAGACCTTTCTTGGGCCGCAATATACAGCACCAAAGGCTTTCCTGGGATAGGAGCACCTAAAACTGGAGGATTAAGCAAGTACCTTTTGATGAGCGCAAAAGCATTGCTACAAGCCTCATCCCATTCAAAGTGCACATCCTTTTTCATCAATCTATTGAAAGGTTGACATCTACCGGCCAAATTCGAGATAAATCGTCGTATGTAGGCCAGTTTTCCCTGCAAGCCTCTAAGTTCTCGTAGATTCTTGGGCTCTGGCATTTTCTGGATAGCTTCAATTTTGGACTGGTCAATTTCAATACCGCGGTGCCTCACAATGAAACCAAGAAATTTTCCAGATGTTACGCCAAAAGCGCATTTGCGGGGGTTCATTTTAAGCTGATACTTTCTCAGTCGGGTGAACACGGATCGTAGATCTGCCAGATGGTCTTCCCTCCTTTTTGTTTTAACCACCAAATCATCGACATAACACTCCACGTATTTATGAAGTACATTATCAAAGATCTTCTGCATGGCCCGTTGATAAGTAGCACCAGCATTCTTTAGTCCAAAGGGCATCACTTTGTAACAGTAAATTCCTTTAGGGGTACGGAAAGCTGTAAGCTGCTCATCCTTAGGATTCATTCGAATTTGGTTGTAACCCGAAGATCCATCCATGAAAGATAAAGCTTCATGACCAGTAGTGGCATCAACCATGACCTCAGTGATGGGTAATGGAAAATCATCCTTGGGACATGCATTGTTTAAATCTCGAAAGTCAACGCACACTCGGATTTGTCCATTCTTCTTTTTGACAGGGACGATGTTAGCGATCCATTCCGGGTACTGTACTTCACGAATGAAGCCTGCTTCAATGAGCTTATTGACCTCGGTTTCTATTTGAGGGATAAGCTCTGGCCGAAAGCGTCTTTGAGCTTGTTTGACTGGGCGCACGCCCTTCTTTACTGCCAAATGGTGTAGAGCAATACTCAGGATTGAGCCCAGGCATTTCCTTGTAAGTCCAAGCGAACACATCTTTGTACTCTACTAGGAGCTTGAGGTATCCTTCCTCTTCTTCAGGGGTAAGAAGCGCACTGATGAAAGTTGGCCGGGGTTCTTCAACAGTTCCTAAATTGATCTCTTTAAGTTCATCAACTGTAGCTTGTCCTCCATCTTCCAAGGCTGGAGGAGCTTCATCGACCTCTTCATTGGTTGCTTCAGCATCTGACAGTGTACTCTCTTCTATTGTAATATGAAACGAGGATGACACCTCTTCAATTTCCTCATCATGGACGGGTGACTGACTTGTATGTACAATCGTTCGTCTTTTGACTTTGAGCGATCCTTCAGTGTTGATCTCCAAGGTAAAGTTACGTTTCATGCGTGAAGGAATGCTACTGCGAATCTCATCATTGGCTTTCTTCTCCCCTTGAACGTCAAAGTTTATTGAACTTTGAGAATGACTACCAATAGGCCTTTTCGTTGCCCCCAGTCGATCAAAGACTGATTTACAAGCAAGGGTGTCCCGATTTGGTGTTAAACAAGTTGTATTTAACCTATCGAACACTGTGATTCGTGATGACGAGGCCTCGATGCGATCAAACACTGAGACATGGGGTGAAGAATGGTCTTTTCTTTGATTTGAACTTTCGCCGACCTCCACCGTTATGTATTGGGAACTTGAAGGATCGCTTCTTTTCTTGATCCATATCTGAGCTGGTTGTTCGGGAGTATAACCTAATCCGGTCTTTGGGATATGAATTTCATGCCCTTCAAGCCGCATTTTCCTTTGTGTTTTGCTAAGGCCATGCATCTTTTCTCCGGTGGCTTCTGGAATTAGCTTCCCTAAGTCTTCTCGTTTTGAGAAATCGTAGCCTGCTTTGGCTAACAGCCTATATGCCTTTGGGTCGAACCATTCTTTTGTCCGCCCACTTGGTAGAATACTATGCTCTATCGGAGTTTGCAAAGACCTCACGAATCCATTTAACGGCTTCGAGGGCAAAGGATTTGTGGATGAAGTTAAAGGCATGACATGATCTTCTTTCAATATGGCTACATCCTCCATCGTGAGCTTTGCAGGTCTTCCCATGTCTTTTGTAGGTTGAAGGCATTCCGCGAATGGTGATTGTCCATTCTTGCGGTGTGATAATGGTATATACCGGAGGAAGGGTTCTGGGCCTTTCTTTGGGGAAGAAATGTCCTTTTTGGCGATGAATTTAACATGCTCTTTTTCATCCTGTTTACTTTTCATAGACGGGATCTCAACTGGAAGAACCTCGCTAGAAATGTCTTCTTTTGCATAAAATTTTGCATCAGCAAAATGAGCTTCGGTTTCTGCAAAAGGCTTTAAATCGGCATCGACCTTTTTTATTCCATTTTGAAAGAACTTGAAGCATTGATGCAAGGTTGATGGCACTATTCCATTTTCATGGATCCAAGGACGTCCTAACAACATGTTGTAGGTCGTCTTAGCGTCAATGACGTGGAACAAGACGTTGCTTTTCAATTCTCCAATGGATAATTCTAGGTGGATCAGGCCGATTGCACGTTGTCCTCCTTGATTAAAACCTTGGATGACCAAACGACTGTGTGATAATTCTTCCATAGTAAAACCTAGTCGTTTCATGGTCATTTTTGGAAGTATGTTAACGGCTGAACCTCCATCAACAAGGATACACTCGATCCTTTGTTCACGAGCATAACCAGAGACATAGAGTGGGCGATTGTGGGGCTTAGAGCCTAACAATAGATCCTCATCAGTGAAAGTCAAGTCTGGAGAGCATGCGTAACATCCCTGTGTTTGTTGAAGCGTATTGGTATGAGGGGCGTATATCTCTGGCTCCTCAAGAGCTTGGGTGAGCACTTCTTTTGGTGATGTGGGGGATTGCAAGGGTTCAACTTTATCGACCTGAGATTGGAGTTTCTCCAAAGATGACAAGGTCTCTTTTGGATCATCATGGTCAACGTCCTCCTTTTCGTCCTGGATTTCGCAACGAGAAATTGTGTGGACGGCCTCGGCTGAGTCATTTTGAAAGAATTTCCTGGGGAAGAATTCTTCCAATGTGATGAGCTTTCGAGATTTTTGGATTTATGCTGAATCTTCATACACTTTTGTTCCTAGTCTCCCTTGCCTCTTATCACTCATTCTTTTTGACCAAGGCTTAATCTGGTTTTGTGCTCTTCTAGACTCTCGGGTGATCAAATGAAGAGGGAATGCTCGTTTCTTCTTCCATCTCTTGCGAGTAACTATCGTCCAGCCTTCTTCCTCATCCATCGTTGACCTTTTATTATCATCTGAATTATAATCAGGTACTTTTTGTGAGAGCTGAACTTGAACCGGTTCTAGAGAACCAAAATGGATGAGCGTGGTATTTGCCCCTTGCTTAGTATTTGGAGACATGGAACTAGGTAACCCACAAGAAAATGTGACAAGGTTTGACTGAGCAACATCATTAAAATCCAAGTCAATTTTCCTTTCCTTGGCTAGCTTCATGATGAGTTCTTTAAGAACAAAGCATTTTTGGATTGGATGACTTATGATGCGATGATACCTACAATAGTTCGGGTCATCAACTTTTCTCATCTCTTCCGGTCGTTTGCATTCTGGCAATTCAATTAATTTCAACTTGAGCAATTGTTCTAGCATTTCAGGCATATCGGCGTCTAGGAAAGGATAGACCTTTTGTTCCCATTCCTTAAGTGATGAGCGACGCGTCTCACGCTGTTGACCTCCTTCAGGCCTCTTTTCATTGGCCTTCACATTTTTTGTTGAAATTTTGACTAGGGCAGGATTGACATTCATTGAATCTTTGATATTACTTTTAGCATTCCTGTCATTTTTCCTTATTTCCCGCCTTTCTTTCCTTTCCTCAGGTACAGGAGGTTTCGTATTTCCATGGCTGGAAATACTTAATTCCATGTCATGCGCACGAGTTGCCAACTCTTCAAATGTTCGGGGCTTTACTCCTTGGAGGATGTAAAGAAGTCCCCAATGCATGCCTTGGATGCACATCTCTATAGCAGATATTTCAGTAAGTCTATCCTTGCAATCTAGACTCAAAGAACGCCACCGATTGATATAATCAACGACGGGCTCATCCTTCCACTGTTTAGTATTGGTAAGCTCCATCATGCTTACCGTGCGTCGTGTGCTGTAGAATCGGTTGAGAAACTCCCTTTCGAGTTGTTCCCAGCTATCGATTGACTTGGGCTCTAAGTCTGTATACCAATCAAAGGCATTCCCCTTTAGGGAACGGACAAACTGCTTTACAAAGAGGCCTCCTTGAGTCCCTGCGTTCTCGCAAGTTTCTACAAAGTGAGCAATGTGTTGCTTAGGGTTTCCTTTGCCATCAAATTGCAAGAACTTGGGAGGTTGATACCCATTTGGCATTCTCATGTTATCAATGCGCTTTGTGTAGGGTTTGGAATATATGAGAGAACTTGTGGAAGAACCTCCATATTGTGCTCGAATGGTATTTGTAATCATATCCTGCAGTTGTTGGACAGATATTGAGGCCATTGAGGTGGAATGTCCATGTTGAGAAGTGCCTTCACCTCCTTTTCCTTTATCACCCTTGGCGTTTTCTCCTTTGAAGGTAAAGCCAGGTGGCTGCTCAGGGCCAAGACTTGATTCACCCGAATCTTGTACCTCCAGCTTGTTCATTAGGGTTGCAATTTTGACATCCTTTTCTTCAAGTGCCTTTGTGAGAAGGATGACCCTTTGTTCCATTTCAGCCATCTTTTCTTCCATGGTAGAGGTGTTAGTCATCATTACTGGCATGACCTCTATAGATGATGGAGAAAATGATGAAACAGGATGAGTTAGAGGTGTTTTACTCCTTAAGTTTCTCATCACGGGTGAAGAGTTGATAGAAAAGGTCTTTGTTGGGGATGATTCATTACTGGTCTCCAAATCTTTCGAGGCAGATGAATCTTTAGTGGTAGCTTTCCTATTTGCAAGAAAGTCCAAAGAGATGACAGCAGGAGATTGGTTTTCTTGGGTTGGTTGAGGTTGGAGTCGATCAAAAGCTTTGGATCGACTACGAGTGATTGGGCCGACATACTCATCAGCACTGGAATCATCAACCACTGATTTTCGGACATTTTTGCTAGAGGCCATTGAAGCTAGTAGCAAAATGATGTCGAATTTCTTTTCTTTTGAAGGAGAAAGAGATGAGAGGCAGAGAGGTCCCACTGAGCGTGCCAGAATTTGTAAGCGACTAAATTTCTAGCTTGAAATAAATCAAACAAGTAAAATAGTTTCACAAATGCGAATTTGTATTGATGATTGGTGTGGTACAATTCTCTGGAATTACAAAAGAGTGATCCTCTGATTCGATCTCCTTGCAAAACTTATTGATTGGATTTATGATAATGTGGCTTTGACTTGAACACAAAATATCCTTCAATTTGGTTGAGGGATGGATCGAAGACTACTGAAATGGAATTACAATGAATCTCTGGCTGTGAGCTTGTTTAGAAATTCTTTGTTCTTCGCGTTCTTCGTGTTCTTCGTGTTCTTCGTGTTCTTCGTGCGTTCTTCGTCTTCGAAGGTTTGTGGTGGAAGTTCTTCGGAGCTTTAGAGGCTTGAATCCGTTGAGCTTCAATGATTTGTGAGTTGTTGATGTTTTCGGACACTTTTGGCTTGATTCCCGTGAACTTTAGGATCTAGGCAGATGATCTGGATGATTCTGCTTCGAATGTTCTTCGATTTTGGGGTTGAAGTTCTTGAAGTTCTTGAAGGCTTTGAGGCTTGATCTTCGCAGAGCTTTTTCACTTCTGAATTCTGGTCCTCCTAAATGTCTCAGGAATGCTTCTATTTATAGGAGTTTTGGGGTGGGTGAGCGACACGTGGCGGAGCTTGATTGGTGACACATGTCACAGCTTGATTGGTCCACTTAAGTCATCGCTTACACGTGCGAGGTTGCTTGAGTCATCGCTTACACGTGCGAGGCTGCTTGAGTCATCGCTTACATGTGCGAGGCTGCTTGAGTCATTGCTTACACGCGCGAGGCTGCTTGAGTCATCGCTTACACGTGCGCTGATGCGTGATTGGCTCTTGCATAACACTTGGCAAATTTCTGTTGGCTTCTGAATAGTGATAGCAAAACCTAGCAGCAATACATGGTGTTCTGTAATTGGCTGTATTTTGTGGACTTGGTAATGTGACGTGTCAGCTTGTGATAGGTCGGGAATTTTCCCTCTCTACAAGGGGATTCAGATAGGGTGGAAGTGAGGTAGCTTGAGATCGGTGAGAGTGGTCTGAGATCGGTGAGAGTGGTCTGAGAGTGTTAATTTGTGGAGTTAGGGTATTTTTTGTGTTTCGTTGAGGGATTTTTTTTTTTTTTTTTGGTTATTTATACTAAAAGTTGAAGCCGCGTTAAAAGAAACACAGCTCCAAACATGTAGAAGCTGTGTTTTTTAAATGCAGCTCAAACTAAATGTCTAAGCTGTAAAGTATATTTGAAGCATTTTTGAAGCTGTGTTTTTAAATGCAGCTCAAGCTATACTTTAAAAAAAAAAAAAAAAAAAAAAAAAAAAAAAGAAAGAAAAAAACCCGGACGGGACTAAAGCCGCGTTTTTAAAAACGCGGCTTCAGTCCTAGGCAGCTAAACGCAGCCTGACCTGGGAAATACACTTCTCCAGCCTTCCTTTGAGTCGCGTTCTTCAAAAACGCGGCTCAAAGGAAAAGCTATAGCTGCGTTTTCGAAAAACACGGCTATAAAACGCGGCTTCAGAGCGCGTTTTTTGTAGTGATAGGTTGAGAACAAATAGGCTATTGATTATAGGTCGCGTTGGGTACTAGCTTTTGCATAACAAGTGTTACATAGATAACATAACTAAAAGTAACGCTCTGTTTGTTTCAGCATTAATGTTTTCTGGAAAACAGGTCATTTTCCAGAGAACATTTTTTTGGAAAACTATCTCATTTTCCAGTGTTTGGTAACGAACTTGAAAATGGGCTTGAGAATGTTTTTTAGTGTTTGGTATGTACAAACATTTTTTGGAAAACTATCTTATTTTTTTGGAAAACTATCTTATTTTTTTAGAAAACTATCTCATTGTAGCTATACCACTGCAATTTGTGTGGCTCTGGAACTCCAAGCATCAATACCAAGTGAATAGAAATACGCATAGTGGCTAGAAGTGCTTAACTTTTACCATCCCACACCTTTGTAGCAGATAGCTTTCTCAACTTCCTGTCATGATTGAGCATGGCACTTACACTATCAACCACCAAAATTATGCAATCAATATCCACTAGTAACAATGGCAAACCAATCATTCCATATTAAGATAATTTTTAGCCAACAAAAGGACTAAAAGTTGCTTCCAAATCCACATGCCCGTGAAACAAAAGGACCAAAAGTTGCAAATCAATACCCATTAAAATGATCTCAAAACCTACAAATTAGACACCAAATAGTTTGATAAATACCAAAATGCCAAATTGTCCAAATAGAAAAGCATAAATTCTAACAAAAATGCACCTACATAATCAAAATTGGCTAAAATAGTTGTCAAAGAAGTTCTGCAACCATTGTCTACGGAGCTTGTCATTTTTCAACATGAATGACCTGCTTGTTTTTCATCCCCATTCAAATGGTCAAATGTAGATGCAAGCATATTTTCTTCAAATCCATCCATCTTCATAACTTCTTCATAAAGACTACCAAAATTTAGCTGATTTTTAGAAATCTTTTCTATTGCAGAAGCAACCTTACCAAGTTGTATGGACAAATCTTGGTAAACAACATCTTCAATCATAGTAGCGTGACTTTGTTACCTGTGAGACCTTGTTTCATTTGAGGCCACATGTGAGGGATCAACTTACTTCTTTTTGGATATGTCATCAACATCAGCATCAACAAGCGGAGGTGAGTCATCCAATGCTTCTACACCTATATCACCTACTCCCTTGGAAAAACCTCCTGTAGCCATATCCTTACCCATAACCAAAGCCATCTCATCAAACATCTCAAATTTTTTTTTATAGAAATTGTGCATGATTTGGATGTGCCTGTGTAAAGAAAGGAAAAGAAACAATTAAAAAAAAAAAGAAAGGAAAAGAGCCAAAAACTAATATGGGAGCAATAAGAATAATGAAAAAATTTAAACTTTACAATGATACAAACTAAAAAGTTTCTACCTATAAAATAAAATAATAAAAGTTTCTTACCTCAACTTCTTCATCATACATTGTCCTATCACAGGTGATCATTTTCAAATCATCATTCCATCCAAACCTGCTTTTCTTATTACGAAGTAATGCAATTTTATTCCAATTGGTTTTAAGTGTTTTAAAGCGATGTTCCACATGCTTTGGAGTACATTCAGTCATAAATTTCTCAGTAATTGCTTCAGCTACTTTAGCATATGATGCATGTTTAAATGTGTTGGATTGCTTGTTTCCATGAAGAGCCTCGTCTACAAGTATCTCAAGTAATAAATTTTGCATTGGTTGTGACCACCTAAAGTTGGTCTTGGTGTCCTTGATCTTCTGAGTATCCTTTTTATTTCCCATTGCAATTCTATTACAATGATATTTACAAGAAAAATGAGACAAAATGAAAGAAGAATATAAATAATATTCAATACAAAATATGAACTGGATGCGTGCATGCCAAACAAAAATAATTGTAGCATAAAAGTCTTGATAATATGAAACCAAAAAAAAATCCATTACACAACCAACTAATATAAAGAGTATGAAATCACTCCATAGCATTATAATCCTCCCACATTTTACGACAAATATCATCCCGTTTTTGAACCCATTCTCTATTTTCTTCTTGGACTTCCCTTTGTGATCGTTGGACTCTTCTACTTGTACTGTCATTTGCAAGTGGACTACCACGAAGCCCATTGCTCATAATTGAGTCTAAAGGGTCAACTCCTATTATATGATTGTGAATTATGCAACAAGCTAAGACTACATCTACTTGTGTTGGGAATGACCAAAAAGGTTCTGCATCTAACACACGGAACCGTTTTCTTCAAAACCCCAAAACAATGCTCAATGCTAGTGCGTAAAGAAGAATGGCGAAGATTGAATAATTCTTTGTCATTTCTTGGCGGGTTGTCACTAAACTCTTTCAAATGGTAATGAACACCACGATAAGGGGATATAATTCCTTTTCGAACTCCATAACCAGCATCACCGAGATAATATTTACCAACACATTCGTAGTCAAAAGGAAAAAAAATCACTCCAAAAGCTATTATCCATAATAAAATCACTTTCTATTCCTATAATACCTTCAGGAATTTTTAATCCCCTTGGCCTAAAGAGTGAGTCATTTAAGACATGTGAATCATGTGCACTTCCTTCCCAACCAGCTAATACATAAGTGAATTTTAAGTCAAAGGTAGCAGCAGCGAGGACATTTTGTGTTGTTCCATCCTTTTGGCCACGAAACCTTCCTTGTATTTGAATTGGAACAAATGCACGAACATGAGTTCCATCAATTGCTCACACACAATCCTAATTACGACCAATATAAGTTACATTTATCTTATATCTTTATATTTATATAAAAATAAAAGAGGAAAATAAAAGCCTTTGGAATTTACCTTAAAATAGGAGTTAAACCTGCTGCTATGCTGCTATATCTTATCTCCAAGGGTGCATCTTTGTCAGGCTCTCTAATCATGTGTTTGTATAATTGCAAAATAGCTCTAAGGACATGCCTAAAGTATCGGTGCACTGTCTCAACTGATCTATAAAACCTCCCACCAACAACTCGAAACCTCACATCATGTCCAATAGTGTGTAAAAAAATTAACACTTGTTCTTTAATGGACATATGAATGGTCTCTTGAAGTAGATTATTCTCACTCAAAATTTTGCATAGCACATAAAAAGCAATGGGTCTCATCCTTATATGATGGAGACAACACATATCACCTCTACAAAGAATATCACCCAAAGAAATAATAGATGTAGCTGCCCCCATTATGGCAGCAAGAAGTGATGGGTTATCTATCTATATTTCCAAAAAAAGAAAAGAAAAATGATGAGTATGAATTAAATATGTACTTAAAGAAAGCATTCATATATACAGGTACCTAAAGAAATCACTTCATAACAGGACCGACTCAACAATTTTGGGGGCCTTAAGCAAAAATTTTAAGTGGATTTTTTAAAAAACTTTAAAGTCTAAACCTGCACTTATAAAAATTAATTTATTACATAATTCAATAAATTAGTATCACTATAATACAAATAAGTTGATATACATCAAATGATTAATTGGTGTGATAATTTATAATAATTGATAAAGTAAAAGTTTGTATTAAAAAAAAAAAAAAACAGATGTGATAACTTATTCATTGTGGGGCCAGTGAGGGCCAACTTAGCTTAGGCCAATAGCCCTTCTGATGAGTTGGGCCTTGTGGACAAGACTGCATAGTGCACATAATATTATGCAGTCTTGTCCTATCAAGTGTGCAGTATTCTATACTGTGCATTTTATGATATAATGTGGCATTTTTAATGCATTTTATTTACCAATAAAAGTACTTAAATTTTTTTTGTAATTAAAATATATAGATAAATATTATATATATATATATATATATAATTTTATTTTATACAAATGGGGGCCTTAAGTGATTGTATCAATTGCATCTATGGTTCAGTTGGCCCTGCTTCATAAAAAAAATGACCACTTAAAGTTTGATGAGACTAAACTATAAGGTAACAACATCATCACTCCATAAGTACTAGAAACAATAACTATTGAGTGGAGATAGTTCTCGTACTTAACTACCACTAATTATTGCAGTCAAATGAATATGGCCTTTTGGTTGTCATGTATTTGTGAATCCTTTTACACTCTATTTCTGGACCACGTTTTGACTAGCTTACAAACACTCTATTTTTGGTCCAAAAAATAGAGCATTGCTCCTAACATGAATGGCAAGAAAACACATAAGAGCAATAAAACGCTTAACAGTAATCATAAGAGCAATCAAGGACTTAAGCAAAACATAAGTTCATCTACAAATATAATTGGCTTGGCCCCTGTTTGCTAGTGATGTTCTACCTGAAATACTAAACAAGTATTACCATAATGAGGAACTTTCTAAATACAAGAAGGAAAACAACAACAACAACAACAACAACAAAAACAACTCTTTAATAATTTTAATTCCCTAGACATTGAGAGAGGATTCTAATATGACTAATAGAGCATTACACAATTTGCATAATTCATAGTGATAAAAAATAAAAGCAAGCTCAAAATTCTGCAGTAGTCCAAACAGGAATCCATCAAACTGAGAAGAATAAAATCAAGTATACTGAAACACACACGAACAAGAACCAGCCATGCAAATCTTACTGTGGGAATACTGTAATTGAAATCAAGAACCTTATAAAAACATGAAGTTACTATATATATCGTTGGCGAAACAGAAAGCAAACTTTAAATTTGGGGTTTTTGTAGAGAAGAATGAAATATTACCAGTGCAAGGAAGAGTTGTTGACCGTGAGAGATAGACAGAGAGAGATCTGTGAAAACTGAAAAGAGGAGAGACCAGAGGGGGAGAGACAGTGAGAATATGAGAGGAGAGAAAAAGCAAAGAGAAGGGAGAAAACTGAGAGCTTTCCGTGAGACTGTGAGATAGAGGCGCCAAAATAGTTGTTTCCTGTGGCTATAGAGGGTAAAGAAAAAAAATAATATTTATAGGAGATGTGATGCGTGAGAGAGATTTTTTTCCAAAAACAATTTTTGGAAAACATCCCATAAAAAATAAGTTTTGTTTTTATTAGGGTTTTCCACTGACTAAAGATAGTTTTCCATTGACTAATTTTTTTTTGTGCTACCAAACACTAGAAAATGTGAAAAACTATCTATATAGATAGTTTTCCGGTGAAACATACAGAGCGTAAACAAAAATTGAATTCACCCCCCAAATTATTGTCCTTCGATCTTCTCCTAAATTAAAAATTCAAAACCATAAAGATCCTGAATCCCAGCGAGAATCTTTGTTCTCAAATAATAGCCTTCTCTAATCTACTTTAATACAAATCTTACTTTTCACAACTTAAAAAAAGAAAAAAGAACATCCTAAATCATTAGATCCAATCCAAGGAGGGACTTAGGTGGAGGCTTGGGCCCCCCTTGGGTCAATTTTTTATTTCATTTTAGTTATTATATATTTCATTTTTGTAGTTGGGCACCCTTTCCTAAACTTTTGGTCCCCTCTCTCCTCAATAAGCTTAACTAAGCTCACTCAAATAGCAACTATTCAACTAAAAAACTTAACAAAAACAATAACAACATTCACAATGGTGATTGCATTTTAGGAAAAAAAAAAAAAAACTATTTTACCACCAAAGAACCAAAAAATCATGTGTTGTTTGAGAAACTAAAGCTAAATTTTTTGCAACTATAGTAAACTGGTATAAATAACAGGTGACTGTAGTAAGTTGTTAAAAATAAAATACAATATTTTATTAAGATTATATCTCTTCCTTCAATTAAAAAACTCAAATTCTCTCACCTTATTTATTATTTTAATGAATTGTTTATATTATTTTAAATGAAGTGATAAAAAAATAGAATATTTGAAATTGGGTGTATTGTAAAGTGGGGTAGTAAAATAGATAAAAGTAGCTTTTTGAGGTACTAAAAGTTAAAATTTTTAGCACCACCACTATAAATGCTCTAACTACAAAAAAAAAAAAAAATCCTAGCCAACCTAATATTAAAAAAAAAAACATTATTTTATTTTTTGTTTTTGTTGGTAAATGATTGCATCTTAATGTATTATAGAAACAACAATTTTGAGTAGTTTTAATTTTATAATATTATATGGATGCCTATTTGGAGGTTTTTTTTTTTTTTTTCCTTATACTCTGGCCCCCCGCTAGCTTAAAATCCTGAATCCATCCCTGATCTAGTCGAAAAGTCAAATCAACAAACAATTATAAGAAAGCTAACAAATACCTAAGTTTGATATACTGTAAAAAGATAAAGTGGAAGGGATAATCGTTGGTTGAGCATTCAATTTTCACTACCTTTATTGAATGGTTGCTAACTAATTGAATATTTGATAAATTTGGATGAGAGTTTGTCTTTAATTTAGCATCTGATAGGGGTATTTTTGGCGAAGAAATTGAGACTTATAAACAAATGTCTAGGAAAGTTGACGACACCTATGGGCTGTCAGCTTCACAGAAACTGACGGATACCCTAGAACAACGACAATAGTGGCGACACAACCCTTAAAAAATTGACAGGCACATCTCCCTAAACCGACAGAGGATTGTTGAGCGATGGAAGATCTTAAACTGACAAAGAGGAAAGCCGACGGATCCCACGTGGCCTCACTTGATTCGCACGAATACTTATATATGGGAATATCTTGCACATCACGCATAAAGACCCTACTACGCTCCCATATCTTCCTCATATGGAAAGACACCCTAGAATCTTAGAAACCCTAATACCATATCTTCCCTACAAAGAAAAATCCCTACTTCTGAGGGATCTTGGTTCACTACTTGCCACTATACAAGCACCAGACCTCCTCTTTCCTCAAGTACGTAGAAAATCCCTATCTCTCTCACTATTGAGTTCTTAGAGATTTCTTATTCACTAACTTAACTTTCGGAGAGTCTTTGGCCGGTACCACGCTGACGCCTTCTGTTTGGTCCTTGTGCTCTTATTCCACAAGTACCCATTAGCGTGATTTGGAGCCAACAACTCATTGACAATTTTTGTGCATCATCAGTTCGTGTCGTCTGTGGGAATCGAGTGATTAGCCTTATCACCACTTCCAAGACAAAGAGTTGAATGATCCAGATGTGTTCAATGGCTACCATCGCTAGGAAACAGGTGCAAACATTGGTTGTAGCAGTAGAGCGACTAACCCAGCGCAACCAAGAGTTGGAGCAACAACTGAACCAAAGGAATGATCGATGTCCATAAGACCAACACAACGAGTGGGATAACGATGAGTAGAATGAGAGTCACCTGCCAATGGAAGACTGACAAGAGAGGGAAGACCATGAAGAAAGCAACGTCCCCAACAGACAAGACGGGTCGGAGGACACTGGTCGCCCCTTTGAAATGGAAGTCAGCACGATGTGCATCGTCCAAGACATGCATATGATAAAGGAGAAGATGGACTTGATGATGAATTCCATGAGGGGACGAGTATCCACCAATTTGGATGAGTTGGTCCGATGGATGGACTCCCTATTCATAGTCCAAGTGACTTCTTTCACCTTCCTTGTGAAGTTTTGGATGCTGTAGGTGGAAACGTATGGTGGATCAAGGGACTCGCTCAACCATCTAGAGTCGTTCAAAACCCTCATACACCTACAAGGGGTTCCAGATAAATTATGTGTAGAGTGTTCCCTACTACACTTAAGGGACTAGCGAGGGTATGGTTCAATAAACTTACCCCTAACACTGTCTCCACTTTTAAAGAATTGAGTGAACACTTCGTCACCCACTTTATTGGGGGACAGGGGTACAAGAGATCCTTAGCAAGGAGTGGAAAGATGGGAGCCCAAGGTCATATATGACCCGTTTCAACAAGGAGGCCCTTTTGATTGACGAAGCCGACGACAAAGTTCTTGTCATTGCATTCACCAATGGGTTGCAATCTGGAGAGTTCCTCTTCTCTATCTACAAGAATGACGTGAAGACAATGACCGATATGCTGTACAAGGCCATAAAATACATGAATGTTGAAGATGCAATGATCGCTTGGGGGGCAGACCGAAGAAGAGAGAAAGGCAGGATGATCCTTATCTAGACAAAGGAAGGAAATAAGTACTGTCATTTTCACCGAGACCATAGGCATGAAACTTCCAATTCTATGACCTCAAGCAGAAAATTGAAGCCCTCATCGAGCAAGGGAATCTACAGTGGTTTGTCAGAGGCATAGAGAACCCGCTAAGGGACCTTGAACCCAATCGACGAGCCGAAGAAAGACCTAGAACCCTACTCAGAGAGATAAGGGAGATCGTAGGAGGGAACACGATGGCAGGATCCTCTAAGAAGGCAAGGATACTTACTTATGAATGGTGCAGAGCGTCCAAATTTTCGGACGGCCGCCTAAAGCAACCAGGGTTAACAACCCCTCGCCATCAACTTCATAGAAGAGGATGCTAGATGATTACACCACCCTCATGATGACACCCTAGTTATTAGCTTGTCAATTACAGACTTTAATACCCGACAGGTGCTAATAGACAACGAGAGCTCAAAAAATATCCTTTACTACCCTACATTCCAGTAGATGAGGGTCGACAAAGAGCATTTCATACCCTCAGACACACCACTAGTGGGATTCGGTGGCACCAAGGTCTTCCTCGTGGGAACCATCACCTTGCTAGTAACCATTGGAACATACCCTCAACAGCTTATTAAGGAAGTCAATTTCCTGGTCATCAATTGCTCCTCTACCTACAACGCCATCATTGATCGACCTACACTTAACACATAGAGAGCAGCCACGTCCACATACCACTTGCTAGTAAAATTCTTAATAAAGTATGGGATAGGAGAAGCACATGGGGACTAGATGGCCGCCTGTGAATGTTACATCGCCATGTTGGACATGGATGATCAATTGCAGGCTTTAAACATCGAAAAGAGAAGGGTTACAGTAGAGCCAATAGAAGACCTGAAAGAGATCTCCTTGGAGGATAACGTCCCAGGTCGAATCACTTGTATTGGCACGCAGGCTGACCCTTCAATTCGCAAAGGGCTTGCCCTTTTCCTAAAGAACAATCAGGATGGCTTTGCTTGGAGTCACGAGGACATGCCGAGGATCAGTTCGAATATCATGGTCCACAAGCTCAACGTATGCCCGTCCTTCCCTCCAATCTGATAGAAGAAGAGAGTCTTCGCCTAAGAAAAAGACAAAGCCATAGCCGAAGAGGTACGCAAATTACTGAAGGTAGATTTCATTAGGGAAGTTTACTACCCTGAATGGTTGGCCAATATAGTCATGGTAAAAAATGAGAATGGCAGGTGGAGAATGTGTGTAGATTTCACCGACTTGAACAAAGCATGCCCTAAGGATAGCTACCCGCTCCCTTGCATCGATTTCATCGTAGACTCTACGGCCGGTCACTAGCTATTAAGTTTCACGAACACCTTCTTCAAGTATAACTATATCAAACTGGATGAAGCAGACTGGGAGAAGACCTCATTTGTCACGAGCCAAGGACTCTTCTGTTACAAAGTCATGCTGTTCGGATTGAAGAATGCAAGGGTGACATACAGAAGGCTTGTGAACAAGATGTTCACCCAAGAAATTGGGTGAAACGTTGAAGTGTACGTAGAAGACATGCTTGTAAAGAGTGCAAGGGAAACTAGTCACCTAGACAACCTTAGGGAAATGTTTGAAACCCTTCACCTTTACGACATGAAGCTTAACCCCAGTAAATGTGTGTTCGGTGTAGGTCAGGAAAAATCCTGGGCTTTATGGTGTCACAACATGGTGTGGAAACCAATCTTGACAAGGTTCAAGCCATATTGGAGATGATGCCTCCAAAGAACGCCAAGGAGGTGTAAAGCCTAAATGATAGGGTGGCAGCCCTTAACAGGTTCGTCTTTTGGGCAATGGATAAGTGTCTGCCCTTCTTCAAGATTCTAAAGAAGTCTTTCGAATGGATCGGTGAATGCCTGAAGGCTTTTGAGGAATTGAAGGCGTACCTTGCATCCCCACCATTACTCAGTCCATCTAAATTCGGTGAAGAGCATTCCCTCTACTTGGCCGTGTTACCAGCAGCCATCAGCTCCGCTCTTATCCATGAGGAAGACCGTATATAGCTACCCGTCTACTACACTAGCCAAGCGCTATTGGGAATTGAAGGAAGATACCCCCTAATGGAGAAGCTGGCCTTTGCACTAATCACAACTACTTGAAAACTCAGGCCATACTTACAAGCGCACACCATAGTGGTCCAGATGGACAAACCACTACGGAAAGCAATGAACAACCTAGAGGTAGTAGGGTAACTAGTTCTATGGGCAATAGAACTCGATGAGTTTGACATCTAATATTGACCCATAATCGTGATAAAGGCATAGACTTTAGCTGATTTCATTGCCAAGTTCATGGCGAAAGAGGATGAAGAGGAAAGGTTGGCAACATGGATGATATGGACAAATGGTTCGTCCAACCAATGGGCCGGAGGAGCTGGGGTCCTACTACAGTCGCCAGAAGGGGATACAATAGAGTGTGCAGTCCGCCTCTAATTCCTAATGACCAACAATAAGGTAGAATATGAAGCGGTCATCTCGGGCCTCGACTTGGCTAAGGCAGTAGGGGCCATGTTAATAGTCATAAACTGTGATTCGTAAGTTGTTGTCAGACACATCAACAGTGAATATAAGGCCAAAGGAGAACGGATGAGAGAATATTTGAGCATGATCAAAGGAAAGATGAGCGAGGGCTCTTGGCCAAGTTTGTGCAAATCTTAAAGGAAGAGAATGAGCAGGCAGACCGTTTGGCCAAAGCTGCATCTGTAGAGTGTATGGTCATCACTAATCAGGTACTACCCTTTGTCCAATACTCTCCTGCCATTGACAAAGTAGAGGTGCAGGTGATCCCCATGGGAGCCAACTGGACGATGCCAATCATATCCTATCTCAAAAGTGAGATACTCCCAGAAGACCATGATGCTTCCCACAGGTTGAGGGTACAATCATCACATTTCGTACTAATCTAAGATGTCCTTTACAAGAGGGGCTTCTCTCGTCCATATCTAAAGTGCCTAGCCCCTGCGAAAGCAAACTATGTCATAAGAGAAGTCCACGAAGGAGTCTATAGGAACCACTCAGGGGCACGCTTGCTAGTCCACAAGTTGATACAAGTAGGATAACATTGGCCTACCATGCAGAAGGACACCCAGTCTTATGTGAAGGCATGTGACAAGTGCTAACGCTTCAACAGCATCATACGACAGCCATCAGAGGGATCGACTATTTCATCAAATGGGTCGAGGCAAAACCATTGGCCACTATCGATGAGAAAAATGTCTGAAGTTTCATCTTGAAAAGTATTATTTGCTGCTACGGGATCCTTAGGGTCTTCATCTCTGACAATTGAAAGTAATTCGACAATGACGCGTTCAGAGATTTCTGCCAATAGTTAGGGATCAAGAACCATTACTCCTTTCCCGCCGGCCCTGAAGCCAACGGATAAGTTGAGGTTACAAACCGATACTTGCTCAAGATGATCAAGACTCAGCTTGAGGGGGTAAAGGGTATATAGCCAGAGGAATGACAGTGTCCTGTGGGTATATCGGATGATGACTTGCACACCTACAGGGGATACATCTTTCCACCTCGTGTTTGAAAGTGAAGCCGTCATCCTAGCAGAAGTTGGACTAACTAGCTATCTAATATCCCACCGTAATGAAGAAAGGAATGAAGAGGAGATGCACCTACAATTAGACCTTCTGGACGAAGTCAATGCGACTGCAGAACAATGGATCGCTCATTATCAAGATCTGATGGCAAAACACTAAAACTCCAAAGTCAAGCCTCGTCATTTTCAGGTTGGGGAGCTGATCCTAAGGAAAGTGACAATGGCTACTTAAGACCCCGCATAGGGAAAATTATACCCCAATTGGGAAGGACCTTACAGGATCATTAACTATTATAGAAAGCGGACCTACTACCTAGAGACCCTCGATGGACAAAGGCTCAATCTCCCATGGAATATCGAGTACTTAAGAAAATACTACCAGTAGTAGAAGAGTGTAGCCTATTTTATCGCTTTCTTTTATTATTTATATTGAAAGATGTTGAAGTTTTAAGAATATTAAGTTTTGAGGTTTTTTTTTTTTAAAATTTTTATTTTTATTTTTTTTAATCATTAATAAGACTTTAAAGGATTATCAGAAACATTGTCCTACTACCGTTCAGTGAATCGCCCAAAAATCTTACTAAGTCCTACCTACGGGGTGGACGGGCGACCAGAGATACCGACAGGTACTTAGTCATAAAATTTTTACCAAGTCCTACCTACGGGGAGCATGGACGACTAGGGATATCGACAGGTACCTGGTCACAAAATTTTTACAAAGTGCTACCTATGGGACGGACGGGTGACCAAGGATATCGATAGGTACTTGGTCACAATTTTTACTAAGTCCTACCTATGGAGTGGACGGATGACCAATGATACTGATAGGTACTTGGTCATGAATCTTACTATGTCCTACCTACAGGATGGACATACGACGAAGGATACCAACGAGTACCTAGTCACAAAATTTTTCCATTTTTATCTATGGGATGGATGGATGACCAAGGAGATTGACGTGTACCTCATCGAATTTTTTTTTTTTAACCTGTCCTACCTACAAGGTGGACAAACGATCAAGGGGACCAACGGGTACCTGGTCACAAGAATTTTTTACAAAGTTCTATCTTCAGGGAAGACTAAGGACCGACGACCCAGACGGGTAACTAATCACGAAAAATTCACCAAGTAAACACGCAGATGATGCTGTAGGATGAAAATACTGATGACTAGCAAGGGCACAAGCATGATTAAGTCTTTATGACAAACGGGGGGAATATTCACAATTACAATAATTATAAACCAACAAGTAAAAGCAATAGATAAAAGCAGTAAATATAAGTAAACCCAACGGGGTAAATGTTTTTACATAAGGCCTAAAAAGAAGGGGCATTTACCATTGTCTTACAAATAGACATATAAAAATAAAAAAGAGTTAAAGACAACTTAAAAAGAAATAAAAATCAAGACGGGGGAGCATCGAATAGAGACGGGATTGTAGTAAACGGGCCATCCGCAGTAGGCAGACCATCAACAACCGATGGGACCAGAGGAGCAGTTGGGCCTTCAGGAGCAAGCTAAACGATGACCTTAGCATCAGGGTCCTTCACCTCCTCCTCAATAGTGTAAACAGAGTCATCGGTCTCATTACTAACGGTGTCGGTACCACCGGGGTTCAGCGGGACAGTATTGTCTATAATGACTTAGGACAAGTCCAAGTCTGGGTAGATAGCCGCCACCTGTTTCAAGCAGTCATCAAAACTGTCACAGTAGTAGATGTCGTACTCATCGTAGGATGGTTGAGATATATGGAACATTACCACAGCGTCAGCTTTGGCCTTCTCCATTAGCTCTTGAAGGGCAGCCAACTCCATCGTTAGGTTGGTAGTCATTTTCTCCAACTCCTCATGACTGTGGGTTTCCTTCTTTAATAGGGCGAGCTTGGCCGTCAACTCCGTGTTAAGAGTGCAGACAGCCTCCTTGAAATGGTCCTTTTCCTTATTCTTTATTTCTTGGCATTTGTAGAACCATTGGTCTACCCCCTCGTTGGCCACACACCTGTCTTGGAGGGACCTCATCTGGACCATCGCCTAAAATAAAGGAATGACGGTTAGAATAAATAGAGGAAAAGTGTATTGAAAAAAAGACTAATGGATACATACCCTTGATAGGTCGTAGAGACCAAAAGATCCCAGATCCTTTAAGGTATGCTTACCACACACATCCATATCTATCTCCTTGATGATCGAATTGACCATCTCAACGACGTAGTCCTTGTAGATTACCAGCCTCTGGATGGGGCCAGGGACGACGGGCCTTTCCCAATAATCAAGCCCTTTCTAGCCCCATGATGTGGAGGCGGAGGAGACTTCTGCTGCTGATCCTCGTGGTAAACCTCAACAGATGGGCCTGGTGGCTTCTTGGATGGACGATCGTCATTCACGTTGCTCTTTTTCTTTTAAGGGTAACTTTGGATGCCACCTTGGGGGCTAAGGTCGACGCCTCCCCCTGTTACTTGCGTGTAGTAGTCGACATCCTTACCATCGCTCTTTGCTTGCTTGAATCTCTCTCTAAAAGAAGTAATGGAAAGAATTAGAAGAAGGACAGACAGGCTAAAAGGAGCAGACCAAAATGTAGACGAATGCGAAAACTTATGCTAGTGAGAAAAAGGTGTGCAACCGTTGGGCTAGAGGCGTCAGCTCTGGACCACCACGGAATGCGTGGATAGTGTCAAGGGTGACCAAGTCCTTCCATTTCCTCTACTCAAAGGGGATTGCCCAAACTTTCCTGAGCAAGTTCTCCTACTCGTCGGTTATCTGTAGATGGACTTGAGCTAAAAAGTAAAAAGCAGAAAGTTAGATACATGGCTAAAAGTTGATGAGGCAATAAGGAATAAATATCGACGACTCACTAGAATCCTTGACAATACCCTAAGTATTGTCAAACCCGTCGGGCATGCTATCCTACTCCTTGGGTTGAAACACCCAATCCGTCCTCGTAACAAAAAAATACATGTTGTTCCAATTCCTATTGGAATCAGACATGTTGGATACTAACCTAAATGATGACATCCTAGATAGGAAGTGGTCGATGCCCTTTGATAAGGAAATCTGTTGGGGTTTATAACTGTAAAAAAAAACTCGTTGAGGGTAAGCCAATGGTTACCTTCACTCAATTGACCTCATATCACCTCAGCACCAATGAAGATTCTTCAAGCGTGGGGGGCAATTTGGTTGATGGATAAGCCCAAATAGTTGGCTAACTGATAATGCAGCTTCGTCAGTGGTAATCTTAGCCCCACGGTAAACATGGTGTCAAACATGCCAATGTCTGCCGTCTTTCTTGAGTAGCACCTTTCAAATTTCCTTGGCAAATGAAAAGGAATGTACTCAGGAATTTGGTGACAGTCGTGAAGGGGGTTAAAAACCTTTTGGGACATAGTGGGGTAAAAGTCGTTTATCTTCTGTATCTAGGGGAGAATAAAAGGCCATATTGTCTACTTGTCCTACGGCCCCGTCACCTTCCACGTGACCTTCCTCATCACCTCCCTCTCCTTCCTCTTCTTCTTCTTCTCCTTCTTCCTCATCCACTTCATACTCGTCTTCCTCTTCGGTAGGGGAGTGAGTAGACGGTTCCCTTTCTAAAGACCAAGATGAACCTTCCATGAGCTCACACCCTGACAAATAGACATCATCGTAGCCCACACCCTTAAGGACTGACAATGATTGTTCTCTCGTCGCTTCTCTATC
Organism: Quercus lobata; assembly: GCF_001633185.2. Taxonomy (NCBI): domain Eukaryota; kingdom Viridiplantae; phylum Streptophyta; class Magnoliopsida; order Fagales; family Fagaceae; genus Quercus; species Quercus lobata. The sequence continues at coordinate 41,919,824 of NC_044905.1, read as the reverse complement.
ACCTGACATCTATTCACCTACAAGTGATGGAGGTATTCTGAAAACCTATTCAACGGGTCTCTAAATAAATGACAACTATCTAGAAAAAAAGGAGAAGAGACTTACGAAGATAGTAGATGATGGCTCAAAGTGACGGACAGCTCAAAAATGACGGAATGGCATAGTAATGGAGTAGCTCTGATCTTGAACTCTCAAGAAGTAAAAATAATGTAAAGAAAATAAATTGAGGGGAGAAGGAATATTTATAGGAAGAAGGGGCATGGTATATGAAGCAACACTTCTGATTAGAAACGAGATCAACCAATAAGTGCCTCGTGTCACCTAGCATTTAAACCAAGGGCTACCTATGCCATTTAATGATACTCTCTTCAATAAAACATTCAATTAATGGGCAGCTGATAGGGGTATTTTTGGCAAAGAAATTGAGACTTATAAACAAATGTCTAGGAAAGCTAATGATACCTATGGGGCCGTCAGCTTCACAGAAACTAACGGATACCCTAGAACAATGACAATGGGGGTGATGCACCCCTAAAAAAAAAAATTGATGGGCGCATCTCCCTAAATTGATGGAGGATCATTGAGCGATGGAAGACCTTAAATTGACAAAGAGGAAAGCTGACGGATCCCATGTGGCCTTACTTGATTCGCACGCATACTTATATATTGGAATATTTTGTGCATCATGTACAAAGACGCTACTACGCTCCCATATCTTCCTCATATGGAAAAACACCCTAGAATATCAGAAAACCTAATACCAGATCTTCCTTACAAGGAAAAATCCTTACTTCCAAGGGATCTTGGTTCACTACTCGCCATTATATAAGCACCAGACCTCCTCTTTCCTTAGGTACGCAGAAAATCCCTAGCTCTCTCATTATAGAGTTCTTAGAGATTTTTCATTCACTAAATTGACTTTCGGAGGGTCTTTGGCTGGTACCATGCCGGTGCCTTTTGTTTGGTCCTTGTGCTCTTGTTCCACAGGTACCCATCAGCGCGATTTGAAGCTAACAACTCACTGACGATTTTCGTGCATCATCAGCATCTTTACATAATAAATACAAAGAAAATTGTTAGACGTAAGTATTTGACTTAGCAATAATAATTAATCTTAACAACAATCTTAATCTTAGCAACAATTGACTTTGGATTTTTTATTTTCTTGTGCTCTTTTTTACCTAGTAAACATAATTAATCTAAACATCAATAAATGTATTGTAATACATTAAGAAAAAAATATTTTGTGTCTTTTTCTTTGTTCATTGTAGCACAATTTAATGAGAGATGATAAATATACATTTATTCAAGGGTAAATTACAAAGTTGGTCTCTATCCTTTACACCAAATGTCAATTTGGTTCTTAACATTTCAATTCTGTCAATTTGGTCCCTAACATTTTTAGTATTGTGTTAATTTAATCCTTACCGTTATCTACTGGATGAAAAAAGCTGATGTGTCAAGCAGAATAGTAAATTTTTTTTTTTTAATGCCATGACAACTACCAACCGGACAAGTCAAATTAAAAAAGAAAAAACCCCTCAAATTAAAATTTGCACGCAGATCTAATTTTTCTCACTAAATAGTTATAAAATCCCTAAAAGTGTCTCTCTCATCTATATCATCTGTGTAGCAACCAAATAACAAATTATTGTTTAAAAGAAACAATCGCATTTAAGAAAGCTGGTCTAGAAACTAGCTCAAAAAATCTAAGTTAGTCCAATAGGATCAAACCTGCACTACCTAGTGCCACAGATCCCTTTGCAAACGAGTGATTTGCTACTACTCTTTTTTACTTTCTAGATTTTATAGAATCATCACGTAGACCAACCAACAAATCTACCTTCATTTCAAATTCAAACCAAACCTGAAAACCCGTAGAGTTTTACAGAATGTTGGACAAATTTTCTCAAATAAAAAGAAAAAGGAATCCTTTTTTATGAGCTACCAACAGGGGTTTCACATGGTGTTTTGCATTCTTTTATAGCCTAAGCTCCTGAAGCATGCCTGTAAGAGAAAATTAAACAAATTGTTCACCAACACTTAACTTTTGAGAAATTTGTATAACGGCAGCTATGGAGATGATATTGAGAGAGAGAGAGAGAGAGAGAGAGAGAGAGAGAGAGAGAGAGAGAGAGAGAGAGAGAGAGAGAGAGAGAGATCCTTTTAGGGATTTTAGAACCATTTAGTGAGATGAATCCAATCTCACATGTGCAGATTTTAATTTGGGTTTTTATTTTAATATGACATGATTGTACAGTTAGCAGTTGATGTGGCATGATAAATAATTTTTTACTATTTTGTTTGACACATCAGTATTTTCCATTTAAGGATAACTACATGGACTAAATTGACATGACATTGAAAAAGTTAGAGACCAAATTGACATAATTGAAAAGTTGGGGACTAAATTGACATTTGATGTAAAGAATAAGGACTAACTTTATAATTTACCCTTTATTCAACGATGTAGCCTCCTCTTTATATAGAATCCGATTATAAAGATACGGATTTTAAGTTAGATGAATCCTAAGCAAGCTACTCTAACCTATGTCAATTGAGGCAATTGCGTAAGCCCCCATATTAGATAATACCCCATCATTTTCATCCTATAGTATGGAACTATATTTATGTAAAAAATAAAAATAAAATATATCACGTCATATTATATCATATCATATTATATATAATAAAAGTTGGGCTTAGATGCCATGATTGCGCCAAGTGGCTTCACCAAATTGCAGAAATTTTATTAAATTTTTAGAATTTTAAAAAACTAAAAAGGAATAGTATACTAGCAGGACTCTAACTCATTCTTATCATTAAGTAGTTTTTCTCCAAGAAAAAAAAAAAACTATCACCTGCTTCCCGTAACTATCATTAAGTAGTTTATCTAAGGGGAAAAAAAAAAAAAATCTTCTTTTTAGTATTAACTTAAACGTAAACAAAAAAGATAAAAAATAAAAAATCTAATAACAATCTAGCTAATAACATTAACTATTTTTTTGGGATAAAATATACCTAAACTTCTTGATTAGGTAAGCTCACTTTTCTTTTTGTTCATATCAAGTTATCAACTTCTTCACAACTTAAAATTATCTAATATAAAAGTGAGGGTATACTACCATGACTCTAATTCATTTTTATCATTAAGTAGTTTATCTCAAAAAAAAAAAAAAAAAGTGCTTCATGTCTAAAGTAAGTGTATATCTAAAAAAGAAAATATTGGAAAAAAAAAACATCTTCACTTGAACTTAACTGTAAACCAAAAAAAAAAAAAAAATCTAATAACAGTCTAGCTAATAATGTTAATTATTTTTTTGGGATAAATTATTTATTAAAAAATCTAATATGTAATTAACCTAAACTTCTTGATTGGGAAACTCCATTTTCTTTTTGTTCATATAAAGTTATCAACTTTTTCATAACTTAAAATTATCTAATATAAAAGTGAGGGTATACTACCATGACTCTAATTCATTTTTATCATTAAGTAGTTTATCTCAAAAAAAGAAAAGAAAAAAAGTGCTTCATGTCTAAAGTAAGTGTATATCTATAAAAAAAATAAAAAACAAATACTGGAAAAAAAAAAATCTAATAACAATCTAGCTTGCGCTACTTATGTACTTGAAGTTTGGATCAGTGAGAATTATAGTGTGTGTGGGATGGATATGCAATACACTTTGTGCAACAATAGCTAAGGTTATAAAAGCACACATTTCCAGTTTCGGCACAAAAGCAAAGAACCTCAAAACATTCAAATAGCGTTGTCATAATCTTATTCCAACACCATGAACTCTTCGACTTCCTCTCTCACTCTTCCCCGAACAACAAGAAGAAGAAGAACAGAAGAAAAATTACAGGGCGAAAATCTAAAGAAAGCTGCAAGCAAGGTTTTTATGTATTCCTTGGCTGCTTTTGGATTCTTCAATAACACGTTAGGTCTTTATTACTATTCTGGTTTTTCGTTTTCTGTTTTGAAAACTCTTCCCCTAAAAGTTTAAAATAGCTAAGGTTTTTTTTTGGTGGTTTAGAAAAATGGAGGAGAATATTGGTCACAAACAAACTATCAAAACCGAACCCACCGCACCATCGAACGATGATTGGAGAGCTCAACTTACGCCTACTATTAGACACAAAATTGTCAATAAATTGTAATTTTCTTCCTTCACACTAAATTTCTTATTTTTATTTTCTTATTTAAATTCTTAACCTTTATTCTCAGTGATAGGCCACAAATTGAATGACCCTGTAAGGTTGAATTTAATCAACCATCTAATTGGCTTTATTTCGTGCCAAATTTGCTTGTATTTCAGTATTTAGTAATCCTGTATTTAGGTGGGCTTGTTGTAAGGGTAGTGAGTGAGATAGAGTGAAGTTTGATCAAGAGTGTGCAAGAAAACAGAGACTCGCGGCTTGGCCTCGCGTGTGACTCGCGGTTGCAAGCCGCCAGACGCAGCACATGTGCCAAGCATGCCAGAAGGTGAACAGTCATGCTAGCTGGAGCACTACAGGATAACTGGCCATACAGTTATCTCGCGACTGGATCTCGCGACTCAGTCAAGTCGCGAGCCAGCCCTGTTTTGAAAAACCTGACGTTTCACATTCTCCTCTCACCTCAGTATAAATACCCCTTATACCCACAAATGAGAGAGAGCTTCCAGAGAGAATTTTGAGAGAGAAACCCTAAAGAAAAACAAGATTGATTCACCCACAATCTATACATTAGAGTCTCTTCAAATTCCTCAACTCTCTTCCTCTCCATTGTCAAATCCTTAAGAGGCATTTTACCAAACCTTGTTCTCACCATATTCATCACTGTGAGAGGGCTGTTTGGATTTCTGGGAAGTAGTTAGGAAGGAACCAATCTACATTGGTTGATGCTACGGTCTAGTAGTGGAATCCGGGAAGCTAGAAAAGAAAAAGGTTCGGCGCAACCTTGTTGGAGCAAGAAGCTTGGAGGGTGCACTGGGTAGATTAGGCTTGGAGGGCCTATTGCTATCCATGTATCCCAACTACATTTTCTAGTGGATTGTTTACCGCTTGGAGGGCGGCGGAGAGGTTTTATGCCGAGGGCTTCGGTTTCCTCTTCGATAACACATCGCGTGTTGTCTTTGTGTTTGCATCTTCCTTCCCTTTTATCTTTGCCTTTTTATCTGCTGTGGGTTATGATTTTAATTTGGTTTAGATAGTTTTTCCAATTCCTTATTATTGCTTATGTTAATTTTCCGCACACTAGTTATTTGACATAATGCTTGAATTGGTTAATTTGTAAATTAGGGGTCTAAACGTTCAAGGGTGTTTATACACATATTTGAACTTTCAGACCCCTTGTGATAGAAATTAATTAATTAATTAATTAGCCAAGTTATTAATTAATCAATTTATCATGCAAATATGTGGTAGCACAAACAAATCACCAATAAACTAAGTATGCAGTGGGAAAATAAATAATACGGTGATTTGTTTACGAATGGGGAAAACCTAACGGCAAAAACCCCACTGGGTGATTTTTAGGTCACCACTCCCGAAACTCCACTATTATCATAACAAGCGGTTATAAGTAAAGGAATCCCAGTACCTTACCAACCTACAGTTGAACCCTTACCCCAATACCCAATTGGACTTGTTCTATAGTGATAGTTCCCCTTTCAAATACATGACTCCTAGTACGTGACTAAGCAATTGCGCAGATTCCAGTACGTGACTTCAATCACCAACTAAGAACGTCGTTGGTTGCAAAGTTCTTCAGTTCATCCACATGATGAAGATCAAGAAGATGCTTGGTCACAAGACCCTATGGTGCACATACATAGCAATTTCTTTAAGAGAAAAAGATGAACTAGGGCAAGAACTTCGTCTCCCGTCACAATTTGCTTGAACAGAGTTTGCTCAAAGCTTGTACAACTTGTGAACACTTTAACGGCCCTTAAACTGATCCTTTTATATGTCTAGGTTTAGGAGAAAAGAAGGCCCAAAGACACATTCACAGATCCTAAGAAAATCAGATTGAAATTCTGAAAATCTTAAACCTCGACAGGTAGTAGGTGTCGAGCAGGTGTCGAGCACACCAAATGAAGAACAACTTCCTTAAGCTCGATAGATGCAGTTGTCAAGCCAGCTGTCGAGCTTTAATGATTTTGCACTCTGAACTTGTTTTCTTGAACAGACTTAAAAGTTTCAATACTTGATCTTGAAACAAGGTTTCTTGAAGTATTTAAAACATCCTAAATCTACCCAAATATAAGTAAAGTGCGTTTTGTCAAAGGATAAGCCAATTACATAAAATCATGACATATGTTCTTAACAAGTGAAACACATATGTCCTAATACTCAGTCTTTTTTTTTTTTTTAAAACCAAAAAAGAAAAAAAAAGTGACTGATGAATGTTTATTTATTTGTCGTTCTGTCAAAATTCAAATATATTGCATTCAATAAGAGTGTGATTGCCTAGGCTTCATTTATTTATTTATTTTCTTTATACTTTTAAAAGTATCTTTTCTATTTAGGCCAAAAATGATTTTAGTACTTCACTAAAGTTTAAAGCTATTGTTTTTAGTTCCTAAAAAACTTAAAAAGTGATTGATAATAATTATGATTTATTTTTAGTCCCTACAGAGCATTTTTAGTTTGACCACGTCATCTGAGAGCTTAATAATAATCACTCTAAACTTTACCGACTAATCATGTATTTAAGCCATTAATTGATAAACATGTGTGTGTTTAAGAATTGATGTATAGTTGTGTCTGTGTCATATTTGTTTGGTTCATGATATAGGTCTCATTGTGTGGGGTCTTACAAATAGCAACACTCTTTATAGATTTTATGGAATCACTTCCATTTTGTCCATAATTTTTTGTATTTCGTTTAGTTATTAATAATATACATTATTAATAAAGTTTATTACTCATGAAAAAAAATGATGTTTTAGGTATAATTTAAGACTTAAAATAGTAACATACTCTCAATTAATACTTTAAATAGAGAAAATTTGGATGAGTGAATCATTTGTTTACTCTAATTTTTTTTTCCATCAAATTGAATAGGTTTTATGTATTTTTTATCTTTTGTTTAACCTAATTTTCTTAAGTTTTATCCAATTTATATGGTTGTAATTTGAGAATCAATCATTAAATATGCTTAAACATGATTTTTGTGTGTGTGTGTGTGTGTGTGTGTGTGTGTTATGACACGGGTTCAATGGTGAAATGTTACTTTCATCCCCGCAATTTTGATTTAGAGAACAATCTTCTTTTTAGGTTATTATTAAGCATATATTAATATAAATTTGATGAAAAATTGTTCATTAAATTTGATGACTTTTATCAATCATTAAATTTTTTTTTTTTTTGAAAATTCAATCATTAAATTTTCTATTATTTTGTATATCATTAAATTTTAATACTAGTAATTTTTTTTTTTTAGCTTTGAGAACTGTTACAGATTGCATACTTATATTACAGGTACTCAATGTATTATGATCGAAGTTCCATTGTATGCACCCTACCCTAAAGATATGTGCTACCCCTTCCCCCAAATCTCAAGAAATTAGCATTTAGCTATAAAAATTAAAAAAAATAAAATAAAAAACACACTTCCTATATATGAAAATATATATTCTATAAGTATATGATAAAACCATGCAACGCACGGGTCTTTAACTAGTACTTATACACTTCACTCCTTTTTTAGAAAAGTTTCAATGCTTAGCATACCAACTTTTTTTCCCCTCTTATCTCACTTAAAAAAAAAAAAAAAAAATCTATTATCACCTTATAAAAAAATATTTCCATCTTCTCATTAAATGTCTCCTCTCTTTCTCATTCTCTTTCACAAATAATTATTCTAACTACTTATCATCAAACCACATATATTTTCTCCCTCTAATAGCATTTCTTGATAGTCAATCACCGTCAAACTACTATTTTTCTATATTATCCCTAAATTTATTCTCTTACATAAAATCAGTTGTCACAAAATAATGGAGGATTGGTCATACTTTTCAATTAAAAGTGAGATGTTAACAAAACTTAATACAAATATTTAATTAGTAATTTTGCATTTGGAAAAAAAAGAGTAATTAATTTTAAGTTAAAAAAATTATAATATAGAAAGTTAAATAAATATCATTTAATTTTTTTTATTACTAAGAAACGATAATTGATATATTTATTCATAATTACATTGTACAATGGGAAAGAGAAAAATGAGGCAATCTTGAAATCAAACAATGTTTTTTTGAGAAAGATACGATAGCTTTTATTGCTTAGGACTGAATAAAGTAAGTATAACAAAAGCAGTAAACTGGAGACATATTTCCAGTGCAGCAGACATGCATACCCAGTCCAAAAAGCCGCCCGTGGGGCTTAGCTGGGATTGTAAAGGAAAGAACAATACAAAGTAAAATAAAAACTACAATACTGAGGCAAGAATTAAGTGGCTGGTTCGTGTTTCAGTGGCTGGTTCGTGCTTCCATAAGTCTCTGATACTCCGTTAGCAAGGCTAAGGCTCCATCCGCAATGACCTTTGGGTGCATCTGTACTCTTTCAAAATAGAACTTGTTTCTAGCATTCCATAGGGCCCAAGCCGTGATAGCCCAGACTTCTATGTCACTACGATCAAGTCTATTCTGCAGCATTCTAAACAGTACGAAAAAATCTGAAAGCTCATTTGGACATTTCTGCAATCTCCCCCTTACAACAGCCCATGTGTTGCGAGCAAATGGACACTCCCACAGCACATGACAAACTGTCTCGGGTTGTTTCTTACAGAACTCACACAGTGGATCCACTTTTACCTTCCTCCTATGCAGATTCTCCCTGGTGGGTAATATGTTGGAGCATGCTCGCCACAGAAAGTTCCTGACTTTTGGGGGTACATTCAGCGTCCAAATATGTTTCCAAACCTTCTCATTACTCCGATTATGAGAGCTTTCTCCAATTTGCTGATGAGTTAGCTTTAGCACCACCTGGTAAGCAGACTTAACAGAGAAGTCATGGACCTTATTTGCCTTCCAAATCACTCTATCCTCCTCCTCTACCCGTGTGAGAGGTATCGCCAAAATTTCTTGGCGAGTAGCTTCAGAGAACAGAGCATGCACTTTACCTCGATCCCATTGCTTCGTTTGTTGATCAATAAGCTCCTTCACGTACATATCTTCCAGTATATCTCCATTCAGTTCCGGGGGGTGAGGGAGCCATTCATGGGACAAAATTTTTATGGTTTCACCGTTGCCAACCTGCCACTTTGAACCTGCCAGGATTACCTCCCTCGCCGAGAGTAGACTGCGCCAAACATACGATGGATTGTGGCCCATCTCAGCATCCAAAAATGTAGTGGTTGGAAAATATCTGGCTTTGTAAATACGGTAGAATAGAGAGTCCGTTTTCTGGACCAGTTTCCATGCTTGTTTAGCGAGTAAGGCTAAATTAAAAGCGTGTAAATCCCGAAAACCCATTCCGCCCATCTTCTTCGACTTGCACAGCCTGCTCCAACTCATCCAATGAACCTTCTTCTCATTCTTCAGCTGACCCCACCAATATCGAGCCAAGATAGAATTGATATCCTCACATACTTGCTTCGGTATTTTGAAAATACTCATTGTATACGTTGGTACCGCCTGAGCAACGGTTTTTATGAGTATTTCTCTCCCCGCCTTTGAGATAAACTTCTCTTTCCACCCGGTTACCTTCTTTGAAACTTTTTCCCTCACACCTTTAAAGGTGTTTGTCTTAGACTTTCCGGCAATCATGGGCAAACCGAGGTACTGCTCACAGTCATGAAAAACTTGTGCTCCCAACATGTTTTGCACAGCCAGCTTGATATTTGCCCTTGTGTTTTTGCTAAAAAATAGGGCTGTCTTCCCCCTGTTAATGGCCTGACCGGATGCTATCTCATAACTATGTAATATGCGCAGAAGATTCTGACAGTCCTCAATCTTGGCTTGACAGAATAATAGGCAATCGTCGGCGAAAAGGAGATGAGATACACAAACTCCTCCTCGGCAAGAAAGTATTCCTTGTATCCTTTTCTGCTCCTCGGCTCTTTTTATCATGGCTGAAAGACCCTCTGCGCATAAGAGGAACAAGTACGGTGATAATGGATCGCCTTGTTTAATTTCTCTTGTGGGTTGTACATAACCTTTAGGTTCACCATTTATAAGGACAGAGTATGAGGCAGTATGAATAGTCTCCATTGCAAGTGTCACCCATCTCTCATCAAACCCCAATCTAATCATCATCTTCCTTAAAAACAGCCACTCTACACGGTCATAAGCCTTGCTTATGTCCAATTTGATTGCCATCTGACCATCCTTTCCTCTCCTTCTATTCCTCATTTTGTGAAGTACTTCAAAGGCAACGGTAGTGTTGTCCGTAATAATTCTTTCCGGTATAAAAGCACTCTGAGCCTCAGAGATCACTCCTGGTAGAATCTGCTTCAATCGGTTGGCTAGGACCTTGGAGAAAAGGCGAGAGATCACATTGCCTAGGCTGATGGGCCGAAAATCACCTAGACTTTGCGGATCCTTCTTTTTGGGCACCAGAACAATGTGAGTATAGTTTATTTTACGCAATAAGCGACCCGAATTAAGAGCAGACAGGATAGCATCAGTAACATCATGCCCAACTATATTCCAGAATTTTTGGAAAAAGAAAGGAGACATACCATCCGGCCCCGGCGCCTTTGAGGGGTGCATTTGAAATAAAGCTCTCCTTACCTCCTCCCTTGTGTAAGGCTCCAACAATGCATTGTTCATGTCATCTGTAACCCGTTTATCCACTGCTTCAAGGACATGGCCAATCTCTTCATCTCCAGGTTGGCTTGATGTAAATAAATTTTGGAAGTACCCCACAGCTGTGTCCACAATCTGTTCATCATCCGTACACCACTCCCCTGTTGTATTAAAAACTCCCAATATCTGATTCTTACGCTTCCTTTGGGTGGCTCTTTGGTGAAAAAACTTGGTGTTTTTATCCCCTGCAGGTAACCATATTGCTCTAGATCTCTGTCTCCACGCCAACTCTTCATGGTGCAGAATGTTATTAATTTCTGCCTTCGTTTCCCTTATCCTTTCTAACAGTGTTGGATCGTTCCTACAAGTCAGCTCTTCCAGCAACCGTTGCTTTTGTTGGAGGATGACTTTGGTATTTCCAAAAGCCCTCTTTTCCCATTTAATCAAAGCCAGCCGTGTATTCCTTATTCTCTGAAAAAGACAGAACATTGGACTGCCTCCCTCTACCCTTTGCCGCCATCCTTCTTCAACCACCATTCTACACTCCGGGTGGGAAGCCCATTTTTCCTCAAATCTCCTGGGAAAATTCCTTTTTCTCTTCACTTCGCTGCTTGCTTGTATAGTCAACATGATTGGGATGTGGTCCGAATAAGAAGCAGAGAGATGAAATACTTGACTCCTTGGGAATAAGTCTCTCCAAACTTGATTTGCACAGGCCCTATCAATCCTCTCCTGGACAAACTCCACTCCAGGCCTGCCATTATTCCATGTGAATTTACCTCCTTGAAAGCCCATGTCAATCAAATCACAATGAGCTAGTGTATTCCGGAAAGCTAACATTGGTGAAAAAGCCTTCTCAATCGGCCCCTGCTTCTCATCAGAGGATAGGATTTCGTTATAGTCTCCTATGCACACCCACGGCAACGACATCCTAGAATGGAGATGGCGCAACAAAGTCCAAGACTCATGTTTGTGGCATTCCTCAGGGTACCCATAAAATCCAGTAATCCTCCACGAAGAACCTGAGTGTGTTTGAATGATAGCATCAATATGATGCGGAGAGTAAGTTTGTATATGCAAGTCAACATCATCTTTCCAAAGCATCGCTAGGCCACCCCGTCTTCCTCCCCAGCTTCTGTCACATGGTACTACCAACCCCCCTTGATAGTGTAATTCCTCCTTCAACTTTCTCATTTCATCAACCGTTTGCTTAGTCTCCATGAGAAATATTATTTTGGGTCTCTTTTCCCTCACCAAATTGGAGAGGACATTAACTGCGCGGTGGTTCCCAAGCCCCCGGCAGTTCCAGCTGAGGGCATTCATTGCGATCGGCGGGGCTGGCATCCAGCCTCCACCGTTGGATTAATTGTTTTGTCCATCTGCATCTCAATCCTTGCCTTCTTGCACTCTGTTTTTTCAGGCTCTGAGACATCTTCCCAAGCTCTATGCTCTCTCTTTAGACCTGTTTTTTTATCAACACTCCCTTCCTCCTGTTTGGCCGCCTCACTTTTACGTAAACTTTTCTTCCTTGTGGCTTTTTGGTTTATTGGGCCGTTTGCGTGCATGGGCAGAGTTTCAGGATGTGGTGAGTCACGTGGCCCAGATGTACTCTGTTTAGCATATGTTTCTGTTCCAAACGGAATAGAGTTAGTGCCGTAATTAAGAGGGACATTATACAGATTAATACCTTGATTTGCGGCTTCAAAAGATACTCTGTTCCCCTCATCTAAAACAGAGTCCTTAATTGTAGGGTCAACCATCATCAACTCTGTTTCCGTTGAAGTTGCTTCCAAAACGGATGGGATGTTATTTGCCTCATCATTAATCCCTGATTTTTCGGCATTCTCATAAATGATCATTACTCCAGAATTTGAATTGGAATTCGCCGCCCCCTGTGCCGGACCTCTGCCATGGTCCGCCCTGCCATTCTTATCATTCTGCTGTTGAAATCCTTGTGGACGTCTCCCCATGTTCCCCTGGCCGCCTCTGTACCCTGCTTTCATCCATTCTCCGTAAGGATTCTCCCCTACCACCGACTCCGATGAAACCATGCAGAATTTTTCGTCATGGCCCAACGTACCACACCTGTAGCACAACCCGACCAATCTCTCATATCTAAACGCCACTAGTACTTTATCCCCCTCCGGACTTATCACCGGACTGCCTCGACGTAGAGGTTTGCTTAATGGAACCTCCACCCGAATCCTGAGGAATCTTGCTTGGTCTGCCAAGAGAGCTTTTGAGTCCACAGCCACCACTCGGCCTAAACCGCTTCCAATATCTCTCCCTGCATCTTCGTTAATGAGGTCGAAGGGTAAACCCCATACTTGCACCCACATAGGAATCGTTGTGAACTTCACTGATCTCGGCGTCATCCCTTTCTCCCATCGTCTCAACACCAAGAGCTGGTTCTCAAAACTCCATGGGCCATTATCAAGGACCCATTTCATTTGGCTCTCAATGGAAAATTTGAACTGGTATAATCCTTCTCCAATGTCCACTATTTTCAAGTCATTCCCCATCTTCCACACTGATAGTAGTAAATTCTTTGCCGCTCTCTGATTAAAGGTTCTAGAACCCAGAAACTTGCCAATAAGACTGAGTGACCACTCCTCTAAAATTTTTTCTCTCTGTGTTGATCGGATTGTTATTTCCTCACCTTCCTCCACCGTGAGTTTCAGCTTCTCTATCCGTTCTATAAAGTCAGTATCCATTGCCCTGCCCACTATAGGGATAGTAGGTTAGGCGAAGAAAGACTCTCACCTTTCCCTTAAGGTTTGGTGATAGAAGAAAACTCACCTAAAGTGAGAAGAAAACACTCCTACTCAGAGGAGAAATATTCACGAAATATCCAATTTGACATATGTATTAAAAGTGTAAAGAACTTAAAATCAAACAATGTTATCCTCATTCTCTTTTGCAACACTAGAGTGGCTCTATTACATTGCAATGGAACACTAATAAAAGAAACATTATGAAAACTTTTACAAATCAAAACAATATCCTCTAGAATCCAAGCAACTCCTAGGGGCAGTTTTGTATGAGTTAAGAAGGGTCACTAATTCACCTAAAGTGCACTCCACTGCAATGCTAAGAAAGTAATTGGAGTGACAAAATAACAGAGGTTTTCTCATTAATGTTGAAACCATCCACAAAGCAACATAATCTTTCTTTACACATTCAAAAGTTGTTGCAAGAATTTCTCCTTTAGAGTTGCAGACTAGTAGACCAATACCTAGGGATGGAGCCAGACTTTAGATTTAGGGGGGCAAAACATATGGTACAAAAATTTCTTGACTTGTAAATAAATGAGACTATCTTATATAAATTAATGTTTCCATTAGTTTTTTTGTTATTTATTTAATTAATTTTCAAATGTTTCATCAATTTCAAATCTTATAGCTCTACTGATTGAGAATTAAAAAGAAATATGTAAATAAAGAGAAGATAAGAAAAGCCCATATGTGTGTGTATATATAAATATATATATATATATATATATATATAGAGAGAGAGAGAGAGAGAGAGAGAGAGAGAGAGAGAGAGAGAGAGAGAGAGAGAAATTCTTAGGCTACTAAAAAAACTTACAATCTCGTATGTTAAAGCATGTGATTACTGATTAGGTCCACTTCAACACATAATAAACAAATGTTAATTACTTTTTTGTGAAGGATGACACATAAATTTATCATATTTATCTACTAAAATTTGTAGCTCACTTTAAATATTTATTCGAAGGTTCAACAAAGTGTAGTTGAGAATGAAGGAGTAATTGAAGGAGAGAATATTGATAAACCTGTCCCTTTTGTTGTGGAGAAGATTAAGGTGAATTCAAATGTAGATCAGATGGGAAGGCTAGATAAATTTTCAGTTGATGAGCCGAGTGAATTGGAGCCAATTTCGGATTTTGAGCAAAGTATGGGAGTAGATGAGGGCGAGATTCATGATACCTCTACCCCTATTTTTGTGGAGAATATTAAGGTGAACTCAAAAGCAATTCTGGTGGACACGGAGAGTAATCTGTCAGTGACTGGGCCGAGTGAACTGAAGCCAGCAAACCTGAAGTCTACTTGGACAAGAATAATGTGGATGGATTATGGGCTTGGTGCGCTTCCTGAGGTTAGTGAGATACCATTATTGGGAAAGAGAGGAAAATCATGTGAAGCTGATTGTACCAGTAAGCAGGACGTTGAAGGTGTGCAGCATGCTAAATGGGGGAAGGTAGTGCTGAATTCTTTAAACATTGATGATGGATCGGCAGGGGTGGAGTACCACCCTTGCTGGAAGCAATAAGGCTACTAAGTTGGAACTGCCAAGGGCTTGGGAACTCTTGGATAGGTTATAGCCTTTGCAAAATAGCGAGGGAACAAGCTCTCACCGTGTGCTTCTTGATGGAGACTCGATTAGATAAAGAAGGGTTTGAAAAGTTGTATGGTGAAATACCTTTCCCGAATAAGATTATTGTTAAACATCCTAATTTTGGAGGTGGATTGGCATTGATATGGAAGAATGAAGTACAATTAGTGAATTACACGGCAAATCATATTTTGGTCAAGGTTAGGGAGGATGATGGATTTGAATGGTGGTTAACAGGTTTTTATGGCTGGCTTGAGGCATGTCAATGCTATAAATCTTGGGAGTTACTAACCCACCTTAGGACGTTTGTGGAGGGGCCCTGGCTTTGTATTGCGGACTTTAATGCAATTAGCCAGTCTACGGAAAAGCTTAGTAAGCGGTCATCTCAGATGAGTCAAATTGATGCATTCCGTGAAGCATTGGATAGTTGTCAGCTGGAGGACTTGGGTTATAGGGGATATTCGTATACTTGGAATAACAAAAGACTAGGGGATGCTAACACAAAAATGAGGTTGGAGAGGGTTGTAGCAACAAAACCATGGAGAGATAAATTCCAGCTAAGCATAGTGAACCATCTTTCTCCACATGCATCGAATCATCTCCCTATTGTTCTTCAGACAAAGCATTATGGGAGGAATGGTCCAAAGGCAAGATCTGGTTTCAAGTTTAAAGAAAATTGGTTGTTATGGGAAGATTATGAGACGGTGATTAAAGAAGCATGGAGTGTGGATGTGGGTGGCATGAATGGTATGGCTCGGCTTAAACAGAAAATTGAAGTTTATGGATCAGATTTAAGAGCATGGGGTCCTTCAAAATCCAGGCCGAATGATGAAGAGATAAAGCAGATCCAAAAACAACTTAAGATTCTTAATGTAGTCGAGAGCATTGAGGAGTCTAGATTTGAATATCTGACTGTGAGTAAAAAGCTAGATGACCTTCTGCAGAAACAGGAAATTTTTTGGGCCTAGAGATCGAGAATTGCTTGGTTGAAGCACAGGGACAAAAATACAAAAAATTTTCATTCTAAAGCATCTCAAAGGAGAAGAAGGAATCATATTCATGGAATTAAAAATGTTAATGGAGAGTGGGTGGAGGAGGTGGAGAAAATAACTGAAGTAACTACTAACTATTTTTATAGTTTGTTTAATGTAGGTGTACATCGGATTACACCTGACATGCATCAGATATTGTCCAATGACTTTACTGCTGATGAGATTAAAGCGGCATTGTTTCAAATGGGACCAACAAAGGCTCCTGGACCTGATGGTATGAATGCTCTATTTTACCAAAAGTTTTAGCATATTATGGGAGATAATGTTGTTTATGCTGTGTTGGATTATTTGAATTATGGTGTTATGCATCCTGATATTAATCATACTAATGTTGTGTTAATTCCCAAAGTGAAGAATCCTTAGAAAATGTCTGATTTTTGACCTATTAGTTTATATAATGTTAGTTACGAAATCATTTCTAAGGTGTTGGCTAATAGGCTAAAACAGATTCTTCCAACCATTATATCTCCTACTCAGAGTGCCTTTGTCCCAGGCCGTCTTATCATATATAATATTTTGGTGGCATATGAGACTTTGCATACCATGCATGTGAGGACCAAAGGCAAAAAAGGCTCGATTGCTTTGAAGTTAGACATCAGCAAGGCATATGATCGGGTTGAATGGCCTTTTCTACAAGGTATGATGCAAAGAATGGGATTTCTTGACAAACGGATTGGTTAGGTGATGGGTTGTGTTACCACACCCTCTTTCTCTATTCTCATTAATGGTAAACCTTATGGGAATATTAACCCTTCTAGGGGTATTCGTCAGGGTGATCCAGTATCACCATATTTGTTCCTCCTATGTATAGAGGGGTTGACTTCACTACTATCAAAGGTTGAGCATGATGGATGAATTCATGGGGTATTTGTCTGTAGAGGGGCGCCTAAAATTACAAATCTAATGTTTGTTGATGATTCCTTACTTTTGTGTAGAGCTACATAGGGTGATGTTGAAGTGATTAATGAGGTTTTGTAGGTATATGCTCACGCATTTGGCCAATGCATAAATATGGATAAGTCATCGGTATATTTTAGTAATAATACTCCTAATCGACAAAGAGAGGAGATTGGGGCAGATTTGGGTGTTAAATAGGTGGAGAAATTTGAAGCATATTTAGGGTTGCCTACGTTGGTGGGAAGGGCCAAATATCAAACCTTTTCTTATCTAAAGGATTGGGTTTGGAAAAAATTACAAGGGTGGAAGGGTAGGATGCTATCAAGAGCTAGGAAGGAAGTGCTTATAAAAGTGGTTGCCTAATCCATACCAACATATACTATGGGGGTATTTCTGTTACTGGTGAAACTATGTGATGAGTTGAATGCTATGTGTGCAAAATTTTGGTGGGGGCAGTTTGGCAATGAGAGGAAAATACATTGGAAGAATTGGCGCTTTTTGTCTTGGCCAAAATATGAAGGGGGGGATAGGATTTAGAGATTTAAGATTTTTCAACCTTGCCATGCTAGCAAAACAGGGGTGGAGGTTGCAGCATGATCGAAGCACTCTCTTATTTCAATGCTTTAAGGCAAGGTACTTTCCTCGATGTAATTTTTTGGAAGCAGTTGAGTCACTAAATTGTTCTTATGCATGGAAGAGTATGGTTGCTGCATTACCTATTCTTAAGAGTGGATGTCGTTGGCAAGTGGGGAATGGTGAATCTATCAAAGTATACTTAGATAAATGGCTACCTAAATGCCCAGCAAATAGGATTCTGCAATGGGGACAAGATGCTGATAGGGAGATGCTAGTATCGGAGCTTATTGATGCTGAATTAAATTGGTGGAGACATGATATCATTATGGAAAAATTTGTATAGAGGAGGCTGATGCTATCTGCAAAATTCCATTGAGCCAAAGGAACATAGTTGATTAAGTGGTATGGATGCATACCAAGAATGGGAAGTACTCTATTAAGTCCGGGTATCATCTTGCAAGGAAAGTGATGAGGAGTGATGATGGGGTTGGAAGCTTAGATGGTGTTAGTGGTCAGCAAATATGGAAGAAAATTTGGCAGCTACATGTGCTAAGTAAAATTAAAATATTCGGGTGGAGAGCTTGCCAAGATATTCTACCAATCCGAGTGAATCTTGTTCGACAGAAAATAATAACTGAGAAGGGATGCCAGTGCTACATAGGGGTGCCTAAATCTGCAATACATGCAATTTGGGAGTGTGGGGTTGCGCAAGATGTGTGGGCTGGCTATGCTATCAGGTTGCAGAAGTGTACCACTGATTTCCCTGACATTGTGGCTTTGTTTGACTATGTTTTGGACAGGTTTTCAGCAGCTGAGATGGAGGTGTTCCTTGTTCAAGCCTGGTTTATTTGGAATCGGAGAAATGCAATTATACATGGAGGACAGATGAGGGACCCGAAGTGGCTGATCAGAGAGCATTGGATTATTTAGATGAGTATAGAAATGTTCAAACTCAGATGAATATTCCACATACAGCGTCACAGTCTGGACAGAGTTAGAAACCACCACCTTCATCGTTGTACAAGCTTAATTTCAATGCCGGGATATTTGATGGAATTCAGAGATTGGGATAAGGAGCAATAATCCAAAATTCTGCAGGTGAAGTAATGGTGGCAATGTCCGTTAGAGGGCCCTCAGTCAGTTGCAGCGAAGAAGCGGAGGCGTTGGCTTGCCGAAAAGCTCTGAATTCGGTGTGGAGTTAGGTTTTACTGAGATGATAATAGAGGGTGACAATGTTGCTATCATGAAAGCAGTGGCAAGCACTTCAGACGATCTTTTGTTGCTGGGACATGTGTATGAGGACATCAAATGCAGTATTTGTGGTTTGCATTTTGCTGATATAAGTTGTATTAGAAGAGGGAAAACAAGGTTGCCCATATTTTGGCCCAATAGGCTAGAAATATTGATAATGAATTGTATTGGATGGAGGATTCTCCTCCCTCGGTTATAGAAGCCTTGTATCAAGACTGTTTAAACATGAATGAATGAATATTTGCTTTGCTTTCAAAAAAAAAAAAAAAAAAAAACTTAGATATAGTATTTTTCACCAATTTAAAATTTTACAATAAAGTGATGGCTTTTATTTTTATTTTTATTTTTTTGGTTTGGGTTCTAAGGGCCAATTTGTAAATGTTTGGGGAGAGGGGGGCCAAGAGTAATTTTTTTGGACCTAAATGTTAAAAGAATTCAGAATATATATACTATTATGATTTAAAAAAAAAAAAATTGGGGGGAGGGGGGGGGGTGGGTGGGGGTGGAAGGGAACTGCCCCTTAGTCAATGAACAACTCTGTCCCTGCCAATACCCACTGAGGTAGCAGATTTGGTTTGAGAAATAGCAACATTCATCTTTAGGACTGAATCCGACGGTGGATATAACTATTTGGCGTTCAAAACTTTTTGACTCCAACACATTTTCTGGGTTAGAAACCAGAAACTCCAGTTTGGAAATTGAGGTCCGAGAGGGCTGAGACCATAAGTCTCAACTTGTGGTGCTTTGTTGTCAAATATCTATTTGTTGTGACAATTTTATAGAACATCCATGTGGCAATGTCAAATATCATTTAATTGATATATATGATAGAATAATTTATTTAAAATGGTCATGAGCGCTCAACTAACACTTCCCAATGTTTCAAACAGAAATGTCCAAGGTTTAAATTTCTCATTCCCCAATTATCAAATTACCCAAAAAAAAAAAAAAAATCACTTGAAATTGTCATTTTAGATTTCAAATCTTATCAAGTCAACCCTGATCCTAAGATAACAGCACCGAAATACTAATCCTAATTCCTAAATACCAATCCTGAGTTAGCATTTGGTTGAGAGAATCTATATTACTCTGGCAATCAAGATGCTTTGAAATGTAAATATTCCTATGTTGGGTTTGATTAGGAATCAAACAAGAATCTTGAAAAAATGAGATGCCTATATTGGATTTATTTATAAGAATTATTTATTTTTCCCAAAATATCCTTTGTTTTGTTTCTTTTTTTTTCCTCCAAATAAATTAAAAACAAAGATATAAACTATGAATCGTGGAAAATTCAATAAAATTATAGTACAACATTTTCTAAATGGCATGTATAATAAAAATAATTATTTGAATTCAATTTATAATTTATAATTTTAATTTTAATTTTATTTTATTGGTTAAAGGGTTGATATGAATGAGTAAAATTTCTAGTTTGTAAAAATAAAAAAATAAAAAAAATTGTAACTTTTTCCTATTGGAAAAACATAGTTTGTATCACACACAAAACATGCGCAATGGAAAAATTAACGGATCTACTTCATTCACAATTGATAACATGTACTATGTAAATTTTAGAATATAAGAATAAGAGAGTGTGTCTTGGTGTGATGAAATTTAAAACCAAAGATTAGAAGTACTAGGGAACATTTTTAATCTTCACTCCAATTCCATTTGTGCCCAAGAAGTGTGGTCTCTCAATCAATTTATATGTATGTGTTCAAGGGAGAATAAGAGAGTGTCTAACACTCACTTACAAACCATTTCATTCTCTTACGAAATTTTGTATGTACTCCTTATAACTGAATATCAAATTGGGCTAGCCTTTTGGGCCATTCAAATTGGGTTTTAGTATGTTGCTTGGAGTGGGATCAAAAGGGAAAAAATAAGACACTAGCTCCAATGGGCTTTGGGCTTTTCTGTCAACTCTTGACAAGTCCAAAGTTACCATTAATTATATTTAATACCACTATATAAATATAATTGCATTCTAGGCTTTATTAATAAATTATATCCCAAGACTTTATTGTACATGCAAACCCTTCATAAAATATTAGTAGTAATACAAAGTCATGAATGTAGACTGCCACTTTGAAGATTATTGCATCTTAATCATTGAGTACCCGATTTAATCTTTTAAGTTATTCATCGTATATTTATGAAATCTAATTTCATAAATATATACTTTAGTAACTTCTTATTAAAGTAGTTAGGCCTAACATTCTGAATGACCAAATCTATTAAACTTATCTTAAGGGAATATTTTATATCTCTGTTAAGAGATTATGAATTCCATCTTAAGAATATATGTTCCATCAATACTAAATGTGGCTGCCCAACATATTGAGGTTTTGATCGTGACTTTAGATCTCACTCTTGATATATCAAAGCAACCTACACTTCATGATCAAGTTCATTATTCTCTCAGGATTAAAAATTGATGTAAATAGAAGTTGTGAGATTTATTATTCATTTGACGGTCGTTATGAGAATAATAAATCTCATAGCGGTCTAGTTCAGTATATCTTAACTCTTAAAACATATCAACTAGAAGTCTCCACTTCCATGATTAAGACGAGTCATCTTAGTTGATATGTTATAGTTTTCGCAGATGAAATGCCCAATTTCATTACCGACTACGAATTAAAATTCTGAGTTTACAAAGAACTTGTGATTTATATCTTCTATGACTAAATCACATAAATCACATACTATGCATTTCATGGACTATATGATAATGTCCAAATATTCATGTTACCATTATTTTAGATAATAATAAAAAAACTTTATTAATCACAACATTAAGTCATACATAATGTCTTACATAATGTCATACATAGCATCATACAATAAGATTTAAGGGCACTAATCCTAACAATCTCCTACTTGTCCTAAAGACTATTGTGCACTAATCTAACTCCCATACCCTCCAAATGTGAGTCAAAGATCCTTTGGGGAAAGACTTTGGTAAAGGGATCTACTAGATTATTTGCACTATCAATCTTTGCTACTGCTACATCTCCTCGCGCAACAATGTCTCAAATGATGTGGTACTTTCTTTCAATGTGCTTTCCTTTTATGTGATTCCTTGGATCTTTGGATTGTGCAACCGCTTCACTATTGTCGCAAAATAATGTGATAGGAACTTACTCCATTCTCATAACACAAGATCAGAAAGGAATTTCTGTAACACCCCAAATCCATACCAAGGATTTAGATGCACAACTTGTCTTAGAAATACTCAACAATATTATAATGGAACAGAGCGTAATTAAATATCCACAATAAACTTCAAATAATCAAAATCTTTCCTATGAAATCCATAAAATAAAAACTTTAACAATAAAGTCTCCAAATACAATCTCAAAGAGTTCCACAAATGCCAAAATTACTATCCTAAGAAAATGTACTAAAACAATCCCTCAACTAACATAGCTCCAAAAGAAGTCTTCAATCTATGTCTCCAATGATCTACCACCAAAAGATATTCCACTGCTCTAATCTGAAAGGGTGGAGAAAGGGGGGTGAGCTAGAAGCCCAATAAGAGACTACATAACATGAGGATGTCTTTCAAAACAAAACATTAGTATCATTAACAAAATATAGTCTTTACAAAACATTTACCATAATATTGTAATCAGTAAATAAAATAGTAACCACTTTAATTGGCCAAAATACACTAGATAGGTAGAAACAATTTAATATAGTAATAAACAATTTTTCCACTTGTAACAGCCAATAACAATAAAACAATAGTTTGATGTGGAAAACATTAAACATTTGCCAGACAAAGACATAAGCTGCTAAACACTCGGTGGGTGATTCCCATGGGGAACAATAACACTACCCTCAAAGAGGCAACACTGGCTCCAAAGAGCAAACGATAACACTACACCACACCACAATAACACTACATCGGCCGAAGACCAACACTTAACCCTGTGTTGGCAAAGGTTGCAGACTGTCTAGCTAACTATTTGAAAACATTCTTATTTTATTACAATATTGTCAATACCAATCATATATCATATAACAAATACTTTCTCAAAAATATAGTTTTGAGTCATTCATAACATATACAGTTTCAAGGTAATACTTAAGAAATAATAAAACTCAAGTATGTGTACAAAGTATTGATAATGGTATGAGTTTTTGAAAACTTCACTTTTGCAATTATATATATATATAAATATA
The DNA here is from genome assembly GCF_001633185.2 of Quercus lobata. Classification (NCBI taxonomy): domain Eukaryota; kingdom Viridiplantae; phylum Streptophyta; class Magnoliopsida; order Fagales; family Fagaceae; genus Quercus; species Quercus lobata. The sequence goes on along the minus strand of NC_044905.1, from coordinate 41,896,765 downwards.
TTTTTACCATAAATATATATAGATATAAACGTCCTGAGAGACGTCATGTTCTGAAGTCCACTTACCTCTAGTTGTTAAACCAAGCTTCAACTCAACGGTCTGAAACAATATCAATTAGAACCTAAATAAACACAAGACGACTCAATAAGAATGGATACACTAAGGCAGCAACTAAATATAAATTTCACTCTTTAAATTCGTATCTCACTACTTATTCTGAAACTATAGCTAATCTAGTACTCAATTGCTTTATCAAGTACTCCAAAATCAATACCTAGTAAACAATTCTAATGAGCCGAATATGTAAATCTCTATATTATTAAATTCTCCCAGTACAAGTTGGCTTCCAAATGATCACATGCTTGTAGATCATATTAACCCAAAATAATGTATATCATCCATAGGAAATTCTACCCGTAGGTCACATAAACTATAGCATGTACTGAATGTTAGAAAGTTTATCTAACATATATATATATATATATAATATTCAAAGATCTATCCTACCCTTAAGCCATAGCAAGAACACAATAGATTCACCAATTAATTCCTACCCATAGGACGTAGTGAGTTGAAGCATGCATTGAAAAAGTTTAGAACTTGAACACGATATAGATTACAAGATTCAAAAGTCCAGCCCCACTAACATGCGTAAACTCTAGCAACTAGGTTATTTCCATGAGGGTTTGAGAGAGATATACCTGACCACACCACCACACCGATGCAGGATTTTGTTTCTTGTACTTTGCCGTCTCTCTCTCTCTATCTTTCAGCAGGAAACCCTAACCTACTAACACGTTAAAATTATTTTCACTTGGGCTCAAATATAAAACCCACTAAAAGCTTAAATAAGCCTCCCAAGACTTCAATTCCCACTAAACTCATATTAAGGTTGTTTAGATGGGCCAGAACTCTAAAGAATTCCAATAACACTTAAACTCCTAATCCAATTAGGTTTTAGTCTCTTATCCTTGTCCTTAACTGATAAGGAGACTAAAAGTTTAATATGAATAATCCACAAAATAACTCTCACGTTACATCTTTTATTTATTTTCTTTGTAGATATCATAATATAAAATAATATCACCTTCACAATAAATTAAATAATTCATCAATTTCACTTTAGAAGCAATAAAATTAAATTTAAGTGAGGCGGGTGTTACATTCTCCCCCTCTTATAAAATTTTCGTCCTCGAAAATTCAAACATACCTCAATTACTAGTGCTTCAATCTTAGTAGGGTCCACTGTAATTCCATCTCTAAAGATCATATGTCCTAAGAACACCACTTTATTCAACTAGCACTCACACTTTCTCAATTTAGCATGCAACCTCTTGTCTCTTAAAATTTGCAAAACAATCCTAAAAATATCACTTAATTTGACCAAATGTCACTTCTTAAACTTAGCATATAATAATCATTTTTTTTTTTTTTTTACAAAAGCGCCCCAAGGAAAATACACTAGGTCGTAAAACTCAAAGCAACATGATATGCTCCCAACCAATCCATATTATATTGTCTATAACCACACAATAATTTCATAGACTCAACAACCCTTGTTTCACTTCATAGGAGAAAAATAAGGAGATGGTACCTGACTTAGATTCCTCAACACCTTGCCCAGTAATGGCAAACACTCTTCCTTGGATTTTTGGCCTATGATTTATATCATTAGGCTCAGCCCTTGGCTCACTCTTCAGATCTGGGCAATCTTTGATAAAGTGTCCAGTTTTGCCACATTTAAAACATGCTCTTGACTCCAAATAACATGTTCCACCATGAGCCTTTCCACATCTTGGACAAGTCTTATGTGCCTTCTTGTTTGAATTGGGCACCCCTTGCTTCTTGAATGAAATTTCACTAGACTTTCCCTTAAGAAAATTACTTTGATTTGGATCCTTCTCCTGATCATTGGCCTTTGAAAGACGATTGCAATTTCTCTCAGCTATGAGAGCTCGATCTACCACCTCTGCATATGTTTCCAATTTGAACATGGAAACCGGTCCCTGAATTTCCTCCCTTAAACCCCTTTCAAAATGCCTAGCCTTCCTTGCTTCTGTGTCAACCATGTGTGGACCAAAGCGGGATAATTCAGCAAATTTTCGCTCATACTCATACACTGATTGAGTACCTTGTGCTATGCGAATAAACTCAGCTTCCTTTTGGACCATTAAACTATCAGGAAAATACCTCCTACGAAAGAGCTCAATAAAATGCTTCCAAGTTATAACTTCTCTCCCATGTGTCCTCTCTGTGGACTCCCACCATTCCAATGCATCACCTTTCAATACAAAAACAGCAAGGATAACTCGTTGCCCATCACTAACCTCCATTGCCCTAAAGAGTCTTTCTATCTCCTTAAGCCAGTTGTCAGCCTCTATTGGATCCTTTGTACCCTTGAAAGTAGGAGGGTCAAGCTTTCTAAACTTCTCTAAAGCACAAGTTGGATTGGTGGCTCCAACTTGATGTTGCACTATATTGGTTAAACCTCCAATGGCTTCAATAATAGCTTGAAGATTAGTGGTTCCCTCAGCATTCGATTGACCATTCCCAGTGTTCCTCCTTGGTGGAGCCATCTCTCTAAGCAATGCAACAAAATATCATAAGTACAGATTTTAAATATCCTTGAAGGTCAAAACCAACAAACAGATAGTGCAACAATCATTCCTACACGCTCCTAAGAAAAACACTATGAAAGGTCAAATAATTCTAACATTAAAATTCCTAATGATCACACTCTTGTTCCAAAATAATCTTAATATTAAACCTATAAGTCTACAGAATCATAAACCTATGCTCTGATACCATAACTGTAACACCCCAAATCCATACCAAGGATTTAGATGCACAACTTGTCTTAGAAATACTCAACAATATTATAATGGAACAGAGCGTAATTAAATATCCACAATAAACTTCAAATAATCAAAATCTTTCCTATGAAATCCATAAAATAAAAACTTTAACAATAAAGTCTCCAAATACAATCTCAAAGAGTTCCACAAATGCCAAAATTACTATCCTAAGAAAATGTACTAAAACAATCCCTCAACTAACATAGCTCCAAAAGAAGTCTTCAATCTATGTCTCCAATGATCTACCACCAAAAGATATTCCACTGCTCTAATCTGAAAGGGTGGAGAAAGGGGGGTGAGCTAGAAGCCCAATAAGAGACTACATAACATGAGGATGTCTTTCAAAACAAAACATTAGTATCATTAACAAAATATAGTCTTTACAAAACATTTACCATAATATTGTAATCAGTAAATAAAATAGTAACCACTTTAATTGGCCAAAATACACTAGATAGGTAGAAACAATTTAATATAGTAATAAACAATTTTTCCACTTGTAACAGCCAATAACAATAAAACAATAGTTTGATGTGGAAAACATTAAACATTTGCCAGACAAAGACATAAGCTGCTAAACACTCGGTGGGTGATTCCCATGGGGAACAATAACACTACCCTCAAAGAGGCAACACTGGCTCCAAAGAGCAAACGATAACACTACACCACACCACAATAACACTACATCGGCCGAAGACCAACACTTAACCCTGTGTTGGCAAAGGTTGCAGACTGTCTAGCTAACTATTTGAAAACATTCTTATTTTATTACAATATTGTCAATACCAATCATATATCATATAACAAATACTTTCTCAAAAATATAGTTTTGAGTCATTCATAACATATACAGTTTCAAGGTAATACTTAAGAAATAATAAAACTCAAGTATGTGTACAAAGTATTGATAATGGTATGAGTTTTTGAAAACTTCACTTTTGCAATTATGTATATATATAAATATATTTTTACCATAAATATATATAGATATAAACGTCCTGAGAGACGTCATGTTCTGAAGTCCACTTACCTCTAGTTGTTAAACCAAGCTTCAACTCAACGGTCTGAAACAATATCAATTAGAACCTAAATAAACACAAGACGACTCAATAAGAATGGATACACTAAGGCAGCAACTAAATATAAATTTCACTCTTTAAATTCGTATCTCACTACTTATTCTGAAACTATAGCTAATCTAGTACTCAATTGCTTTATCAAGTACTCCAAAATCAATACCTAGTAAACAATTCTAATGAGCCGAATATGTAAATCTCTATATTATTAAATTCTCCCAGTACAAGTTGGCTTCCAAATGATCACATGCTTGTAGATCATATTAACCCAAAATAATGTATATCATCCATAGGAAATTCTACCCGTAGGTCACATAAACTATAGCATGTACTGAATGTTAGAAAGTTTATCTAACATATATATATATATATAATATTCAAAGATCTATCCTACCCTTAAGCCATAGCAAGAACACAATAGATTCACCAATTAATTCCTACCCATAGGACGTAGTGAGTTGAAGCATGCGTTGAAAAAGTTTAGAACTTGAACACGATATAGATTACAAGATTCAAAAGTCCAGCCCCACTAACATGCGTAAACTCTAGCAACTAGGTTATTTCCATGAGGGTTTGAGAGAGATATACCTGACCACACCACCACACCGATGCAGGATTTTGTTTCTTGTACTTTGCCGTCTCTCTCTCTCTATCTTTCAGCAGGAAACCCTAACCTACTAACACGTTAAAATTATTTTCACTTGGGCTCAAATATAAAACCCACTAAAAGCTTAAATAAGCCTCCCAAGACTTCAATTCCCACTAAACTCATATTAAGGTTGTTTAGATGGGCCAGAACTCTAAAGAATTCCAATAACACTTAAACTCCTAATCCAATTAGGTTTTAGTCTCTTATCCTTGTCCTTAACTGATAAGGAGACTAAAAGTTTAATATGAATAATCCACAAAATAACTCTCACGTTACATCTTTTATTTATTTTCTTTGTAGATATCATAATATAAAATAATATCACCTTCACAATAAATTAAATAATTCATCAATTTCACTTTAGAAGCAATAAAATTAAATTTAAGTGAGGCGGGTGTTACAATTTCTCAAGCCAAACAACTTCCTTTGTCGCTTCACAAGCAGTAACATATTCAGCTTCCATGGTGGAGTCAGCAATACAAGATTACTTAACACTCCTCCAACTTATTACTCTACCTCCCAAGGTGAAAACACAACCTGAAGTGGACTTTCTAAAATCAATATTTGATTGAAAATATGAATCTGTATAACCAATGGGAATCAAATCCTCACACCGATAAATAAGCATATAGTGACTGTTTGGATCCGCATTTGTGAGATTATTTTAGTGTTTGCATTTAAAACTCAGATGGGACCCACACTATAGTAGACAAAATAAATGCGGAGATGAGAAACGCAAAATTGAAAATAAGATGCACCGTTTCATTAAACTCCAAACGCATGTGCATGTACTGTACATGGACACAAGCCAACAAAATTCATTACACAAGCACAGTTGATCTGATCAAAACGGTGATTCATTTTGCACAAGCACAGCTATCTGATCAAAATGGTGCGCTTTGTTCAACGATCTGATAAAAACGGTGATTCATTTCACAAGCACAACTATCTGATCAAAATGGTGCGCTCTGTTCAACGGCTATTTTCACATTCTCTTAAGCTTTCTTCTTTCTCTCAGCTACCATGGCAAAATTTCTTCAAAGCTCTTCAATGCTTTGTCCGAATCCTCTTCAATGAATTGCACCTACCCACCAACCACAAAACCATCAAAACAGAGCACACACGGTAATTACAAAGCCATTACATGGAACGTGCTCACCCAATACCCTCTGGTCTTCCTTCTTTCGAGCTCACCTTCTCTCTGCTTGGGACATTGTTGCCGCCACTATTGGTCTCTGCATTCACAGGTAAGTTGTGTCTAACTTCTCATGCTCTCTGATCTGTTGGTGTATGGTTATATTGTTTTCCATGAGGCTTCATCAATCTGTGGTTTTTTGTGTTCAACATTTGTGTGTGTTTTTTTTTTTGTGTTTTCCTTGACCCTAGTATGTGTGTTTCTCTCTCCTTCGTGCAATTTTATGTGTTCCTCTTCCTACCTCTGTTGTATTTGGATATATGTGAGTTTACTTTGCATTTTTCATGTGGGCATGCCTAACTGATTATGATATGCACACGAATTGTTTGTTGAAATGCCCCAATGAGTATAGAAGGAAGTTGTAGCAAAAATGGTTAAGGGAAAATCAAAGGACGGTGGTAATGATCCGAGAGCTGACTGAAAAGAACCTAAGAAACTACAAGCTTTTTGTGAGTTCTGTGTTGTTCAAGTCCTAGACAACAAGAGGGCTGGAGGATTTTTGACCAAAACTGGGGTTGATGCAGTGATTAAGCAGTTGGGTGACATGGGAAAAGTGGTGACTCACCTGCAGGTTAAAAACAAATGGGATCATTTGAGAAAACTGTGGAAGTAGTATAACGAGTGTTTTGACAATGAGACTGGGTTGGGTATTGATGCTGGAACTGGGATGCTTGAGGCTAGTGATGATTGGTGGACATGAAAGATTGTGGTTAGTTCACTTTACATAATTGTGAAAAACGTTACTGTCTACAATTATATTGTGTTCTAATTACTGGTTGTCCACATGTAGGCATGTCCCAATGCAAAACCTTTAAAAAAAAAAAAAGGTTTGCCGAATCGTGACTCCATGGACATCATGTTTGGAGGCACGATTGCAACGGGGAAAAAAGCATTCTGCACGATTGGTCAAATACCAAAGGAAAGCACCAAAGGATTTGGGGACTCCACTAATAGCACATAATTTGTTGACCCCCAATGTGAACCTTTTGTGAATGTTGACCTAATGGAGGTTGAAGGTCCATCATCGTCGAGGGCAGAACCGGCAGTGAATAACGGGAAAGGCTTGGCGACCAATGTCCACCTTTTCAAGCCAATTTGCAAGAAACCAAGAGAAAAACATTTAGTTGCACAAGAGATGTCCGACTCTTTGAAGAGCATCTTAGATGTTATTTTTGAAAGTAGAAGTGTAAGTACTTGTACACCATTTGCTTCCATAGCAACTACTGAGGTTAAAGCAATTCTGGACATGGTGTTGAGTCTTCCTGGGGTGCAATCGGGTGATCACCTTCATTTGTTCAACACCCTCTTCAAAAAGTAGAGGGTAGGCACATGTTTGCAGCACTTGGCGATAACAAGGACGTCTAGCTGAAGTGGCTAGAGAAGCAATACCAAAGGCACCCTGAATTTCATTTTTCCTGAAGGAAAGGGGGTTGTCTCGATAGGGTTGCTTAGGCTTGGTGTTGTAGTAATCGGATTTTCAGTGTTGTACCTGTTGCACTATTTTTTTTCTTTCTTTTTATTGGTAGAAACTATGCTTACCATGGTGTGTATGAAGACAATGATTACTAATTAATTGTCATGTAGTGTATGCTTACCTATTCCTTTTTCTTATGTTTACCTGTTCCTTTGCTTGTTGCATTTTCTCTTTTTGTAGTGAGTTTTGAAACTAGTAAAACTTTTTCTTTATTTTTTTAAGGTTTCTGTGTAGTATCATACACTTGATGAAAAAGGTTACCTAACTTCATTTGGATGGTGGCTTATAGTTCTTATCATCAACTTTGTAGTGCTGTGCATTTGATATGGTCTCTGATGTAGGATGGCCCTCTGGATTGGATATTAGGGTTGCCTAACCTCAATATGGGTGGGCCAAAAGGCTCTTGATATTGTGGTTCATTGATCCTTTTTTTTTTCTTTTTTCCTAATGAGTAAGAAAATTTTAATAAAGACAAATGCCTCCGAGTACACAAGAAGTTTACTTAGAAAGCTGTTGGGGTTTGTTGATCTGAACTCTCTTTGGGGATTATGGAGGTTTTGCCATTTGTTCTTCCATTTTTCTTTTTTATTATACTTTACTCAAAGCTTCCCCATAAGGTATTGGATATTCAATGTACCTTCATTGGCTTTGATTATTTTTTATTTACTCCCTTCATCCCTAGATACATGAAATGTCACAATTGTTAAAGAAAGGGTAAAAATATGTTGATCTTCCCAAAAATTTCCTTTACTTTATATTAGAGGTGACATGACTCTTGATAATTATCCTGTTTATTCTTTTGAACAAAATGTGAGTGTAGTTTTGGAAATTGGACTTCACTTCTTAAAACTTTCATATATTTTGGAATAACCCAAAGAGAAATGTTATCATTTACTTTGGGATGGAGGGAATATCTTTTTACTTTTAAATTTAACAGCATTTCATTTGTTGATGCAGGAGCTTCGTTTTATTATTAGTTCAGTTCCAATCTTCAACTTATTAGCAGCAATTGCAGCTACTAGAAGGTATGTTGCAGATGTTTAATATTCATCATTATCTGAAGTAATAATATGTTGGAAATTTCTGTGGATTGTGGTAATATATTTTGAAAAGTTGTTTAACTCCATTGAAGCTATTACCTATTGTTTAAGAAATAACATGAAACTTTAAGCTAAAGGAAATCATTGGACAAGACCATCAAGGCTTTTGAAGCTCTAAAGCTTGGTTTGCTTCACCTTTACAATTATGTGTCTTGTGGACCATTTGGTAAGAGCGAAACAGTAGATCAGATCATGGTGCTGAGCATCCAATTCATGTTATTAAGCACCCTTGTTAAGATATCTATTTGAGTAAATGGTTGTTTTAGGCAACAACCGCTGTTGTTCTTTCCAAGAGTTTTTAGATAGCTTGCATTTGAGTTTGTGAATTACCATTGTGTGAAAAGTCTTATATTAAAAAGGATAATCTGAATCTCATTAGTAAACTGTCATTCTCCTTTTCCATTCTAGAAGGCCTTTTCGTTTTGGTTTAATTCATAATTTGGTAAAAGTGATAAATTTATAGCTTTGTACAAGCAATAATTTACAAAATATGACTCTTCATTCTGAGTGGCTCTTGATTCTAAGTGGCTCTTGATTCTGACTTCTGAGACAGTTGTTAAGTTGAGCCAGACTTTGCTTTGAAATGCTTATATTTCACCTATTAGAATAAGCTGTGTGATATATTTAATGCCAAGGAACTCTTAAACTTTTATGCTAGGGTATTTGTGTGGTATCAGTTTGATGGAGGCTGGTTTGAGATTGGAATGCTTGGACAATGTAAGTTACTTAGAGTAGTTTAGGAAATGCAAACTCTTCAAGAGACACACTCTTGGTATGATACCTATCAGGTAAGTGTTCATTCAATGCTCCAAAAACTGATTATAAAGTAGTAGGCTTGGTACATTTATAGCCATCAAGCCAGGCTGCTATTGGTTGGCTGGTTTGTTGCACTTGTTTCTCTTTGATTAGCTTACAATAAAAACTTTCTAACTAACCAGCCCTAACTAACTGATCTCACCACTGCCTTATCACTAACTGTTTTATTTCATGGATACACTATCAATCTGTTACAAGAGATCTAATACTAAGAATGTATCATGTTACAAGTGCTGTAGGGTAAAGCAACCACATAATGAACAATAGTCCATCACTGTAATATATCTTGACTGCACTGCATCATGACTTAGCTGCATTAGCTTTATAGCTACAGCAGCATGCTCAGTAGCCACTTGCAAGCACTAGGAATGCACTGCAAGTCTACATCACAGTCCCTTGTCCTACATAATCATTCTTTTCCCCGAAATCATTGTAACAGAATGAGTCAAACTTGGTCTCCAAAGGTGCATAATAATAATACAAAAGAAATGGCAAGTACTTCTTTGAATGTTGATAAACATGCAAATGCTTTTTACTTCCTGAAGGTATGCATGCTCATTATAACACTTTGTGAACTCACTGTTTTTGGAACTTTGTCATTTGTTAATAAAATTTCAAGAGAAATTTTATTAATCAATCAAATTGTCTCCATAGGAGTTCAATCTGTGCTTATATATACTATGACTTAATGCTAGTTGACTTGGGAAAGCCCAATTATTGAATTACAAATATACCATTAAGTATAGGAAATTAATAAAATAACCTAATTAACTGCTAAGACTTGTAGTGTGTATGTGTGTGATATTGAATGCTTCTGTGATTACTGCTTCTATGATATCCATGTGTATCCAAGAGAATGATGGTTTCCACCATCAGCACCTATAACGCAGATTGAGTATGCTTGCTATTATTTTTCCTTGACTTTGCATCAGCTTTACTAGTAGGACCCGAGAAATGTGCAGATGATGAGATGATTTTCTTTTGTAAAGCTTAGTTTTTAATTCCTGAACAACTCTTGCAGTCTCATCCACTTGCGTATTCAGCTCACTGATCTCAGTTTTCCAATCGCTTGAATCAGGTACATGATCCCAACACCAAGTCCCCAGCCAAATAAAGAGCTTTTTGTAAAGTAGGCCATATTTTCCAATGTCCTTGGCTTTCCATAGACAGAAAAAGAAAGAAGCCTCAAGGTATACAAAATGATGGATTTGCTAAACGACTCATCTGATTCCCAGCACCAGTGAGTTTCTATACTTTCCCCTCTGGATGTGAATATACAATTTTTAGAACTCTTGGATGAAATCGTGAAAGCATATGCTTAGGATTGTTAATTTATTGGTACCACCATAGTTTGAGCCTAGTACTAATAAAGGTTCAATAAAGTTTAACAACTTGTTTTTATCCTACATATTATAGTATCACATTAGTATTTGTACATGCAATTAAAGTCGGTAACATATTCAAGGACGCAGACTTCAACCTAAGCGAAGACATTGTACTCGCAGCATATATAGCCGGGTGTGCATGTATAGCTTACGTGGAGACCTATATGACCAAAGTACTAATGCATACGAATACACAAACAGGGTATGAATGGGTATAGTATACATTAACTAGAAATGAGAAGAAATGTCTAAGAACTTTTAGAATGTCAAGCCATGTGTTTGGACAATTATGTAATACATTGTGCACTCGGTATGGATATAATGGTACCAAAAGATTTTGCTTGGAAGAGTCTATGGCAATGACATTGGTGGTACTTGGTCATGCTGAGGGTAATAGAATAGTGTAGGATAGATTTCAACATTCAGGTGAGACAGTGCATTGACATGTGGCCACAATAGTTACATTGTTAGCCACCGTTATGGCAGCAGACATTATCAAGCCTGCTGATCGTACATTTTGGGACGTGCTAGAACATATTCAGCATTCAGATTGATATTGGTCACATTTCAAGGTACTTTGTGAATTTGGTATCTTGACTTGATTTTATTCAAATTATATTTATGGTCATACCACGTATTTCATTTCACATGGTACTTTTGTGGCAATGGTTAGGGTTGCAGTGGTGCGATTGATGGGGTCCACATCCCCATGGTCGTACTAGTTAATGAGCAACACCCGTACTATGGCTGGAAGCATATCACAACAACAAATTGTATGTGCACATGTGACTTTAACATGAAATTCACATTCGCATGGGGAAATTATTATATACTCCCGGAGTACCATAAATGCGTACTCTCTCCTCTCACATGAATGGTGGGTCTCACTAATTAAATTCATGATGGGAGCTACCATTTATGTGAGAGGGGGAAGTACGCATTTATGATACTCTGGGAGTATCTAATAATTTTCCATTCGCATGTGTTGGATGGGAAGGGTCAGTGCATGACACAAGGATTTTTTTAAGCTGCCTCAATAATGAGAGTTACAACTTCTCAAAAGCTCTAGCTGGTTTGTAAATATGTAGTTTAATTACAGTATTAAAGTATGTATTATCTAGTGAAAATACTAATGTAATAAACGTGTTCATTTGTAGGAAAGTATTATCTTATTGATTCAGGGTACCCTATGAAGAAAGGGTTCCTTGCACCACATAAGGGGGAGAGGTACCACATCCCCGAATTTGAGCCTCATGAAGTGCTGCATCGTCTAGAACGAACTTTTGGAGTTTGGAAGAAAAAATGGAAATTTTGAGAAATATGCCATCCTTTCATATATGCACTCAAGGTTACATCATTGTTGCTACAATGGTTCTTCACAATTTCATTAGAGCACATGAGAACAATGACGTTGAATGTTCCAAATCTACAAGGGGCACATCTGGACGTAGTGAGAGAGGTCATTACGATGCCTTGGCACATATGATCTCAATCTTGGACGAAGCTGAGATGAAAGAGGTTCATGACAATATCACAGCATCGATATGTGTGATGCGTCCATCGTAGGACTTAAGTTGTTATGGAAGTTATATTCTCCTTAATTGATTGTGGTTACTATTATTTTTGTCACAATAGAAATTAGTGTGGTTGAAAATACCATTAACATTATGAAAATTTTTTTGTGGGGACCATAACTGATGGTTCACAAACTTCAATAATGTAATACCATTTTTTGTTGTATTGTTTGTAAGCAGAATTGATGGCTCACAAAACTTGATTGTAATACCTTTGATTTATGCATTTGTATATATCGTTACATGTGAAGCTCATGGGTATTGCAACAATAGATTTCTAGCTTACAGGGGACTTCTGAATAGACTCCAATCTTATCTGAACAAGAGGTAAACTCAATGGATTTTGCAACTCGCAACAGTAATCTGCCAGAAATTTAAAAAAAAAATAAATAAAGAAAACAATATCTACCCTGAATTTCTTTTAAAGACGCCAAGAACCCTAACTATCAATTGTTGAGTGTATATAGATAAATAAATATAATATATATATATATATATATATGTATATATAGACACACATATACAACAACAGAACTTACAATCTCCATCAACTTGGTCATTAACATCATAGAGCAAATTCAAACATCTCCACATTTTTTTAAGAAGTACAACTACATACATATCATAAACTGTTACTTACAATAGTACGATTAACATACAAAAAAATGTAATAATAAAAGTCTGTATTATTACATACATACACATCCCATTATGGCAAACACATATGCCTGATTTTGACTTCCCCAAACCTAGTAGAGAAGATAAGCAATACTAGAAACATGACCCAAGATACTACTAGAACTATTGTCAACTTCTTTTCTTTCTCTTTAGAAACCATGCGTGCAGCCTTGACTCATTTAGCCTTTCGTTTTGCAACTCGCTCCCTTTCCAATGCTGTGGCTGTCAAGGTGTGTGCTTGTTTCGACTGTTCATTGGCAACTTCCACCGCATGCTCCAATCGCTTAAATTTGGTGATAACAATAGGTGCTATTTCTACACCACGCGTACAACAAATGTTGGTGTCTAACCACTTGAAGAACTTGCATGCACGGTTATCATCCTACACAATACAATACAACACATAAATAGGAATACAACGAATTGGTTCTTTAATGCACAACACAAATATTTTGCCAATACTTGGATATGGTACTTACTGGTGACCAATAGCGACAAGTATAAAACCTCCTACCAAATGTATGAAGTTTCAAGGAAGTCCTAATGATGTAATTCTCAACGTCACAAAGATGGCCATCAAAATTGGAGAGATAGTTACTTGTTTTCGACATTGGCATATCTTGGGCTTGAAAAAGAAAAATCGAGGAGAAGGTGCATATGTAAGTAATCAATATAACGGAAGGAATAAGAGAGCTAAATAACATCAACATACTAATAAGCAATCTCACTAGTAACAAGTTGAATTGCTAGTTTGCTGCTTACCTAGCAATAATTGCCATAACTACAAAAGGATCTGGGTTGTCCAAGCAAGAGAGATCTGGCAACTCTGAAGATGACCGGAGGAGCTTAAAGCTGCTTAAAGCTGATGACTTTGTTGCCTCCAAGACAATGCAACTTCAACATAGAAACACTTTACTGAGATCTAATTGCACTACTCTCTACTCTGATGGTTAGCAACAACATCAAATGTTGAGCTTTTCTAGTCCCAAATCAGAATCTGTATTAGTGAAAAGAATTCTCACAATGCCACATTATTGCCTTACTTTCATCACTCATTATCAGGCTATGGTAAAAATATAGGTACATATATTATTAAGCAGTTAAGGATGTGAAAGTGAAATGTCTTTATTTAATAGGTGTACTTGCATGGAGATTATTAATTCATGATTAGATTGATTGGTTTGGGTTTAATGTTTGATTGTGGGGTTGAATAAAAAGTCTAAAGATGGGTTGTCATTGGTTATTTGGGTTTTGATTCCCCTGTACTGGTGGAGGGTCTTTTCAAGGAAATCTCCAGAGCTTTTGTTTTGAGTCTTGTCAATTAAAAAAAGTATAACTATTTGGGGTACTATCAAAGCTTAAGAAATTCATGATTTTTGTTCTGGCCCCTTTAAATATTGCAGACAAGCTAATTTTGTGTTCCTTCCAACACACTTTTCCACACTTTTTGATTTTCCTATCTTTTTACACCCCAAAAAAAAAAAAAAAAAAATATTTCTAGTTTGCTAGGAAATGGGTTGGAATTTTGGCTTCCTTGCCTTCACACTTTCTATCTGTGGTTTATTTTAAATCTTTTCTGGTTTTCTTTTTCAGGCTATAGTTCTGGGAGCTTGAATGGTACAAGCATGCATGGGGCTTTAGCAGCAGCTAGAGGGCCATTCACTCCATCTCAATGGATGGAGTTAGAACACCAGGCCTTGATCTACAAATACTTAACTGCAAATATGCCTGTACCATCTAACTTGGTCATCCCTATTAGAAAAGCCCTTGATTCTGCTGGGTTCTCTAGCTTTCCAGGGGGACTTCTAAGACCCAATACATGGAAGTATTTTTTCTCTCCCTTTTAGTAAAATTAGGAAAGCAAGATTTCTTACATCCACAAGATTGGCATCCCAGATCTCTCTCAAAATGCTTGTAGAAATTAAAATATTAATCACAGTTGCACAAACATCAAAAGAGAAAATTAAGGTAAACTAATATTCTTTATTAGTATGAGAATATTCAAGGAAGGAAATTTATACAATTTTTTTCTTATAAATTATAAATGATTGCATTAAACCAAAAAAGAATTACATAAAAGAAACCAACATAGTATACTGTTCATATACCCAAAAGGATTTTTAGATCAAGTTACAAATGTAATGAGTCAATAAAATCACAACATTGTTTGAGGTCTACTTGCATCCAAAGCCAGCCAATAAAACAAAGATCTGGCAAACTAAGATCTTAAGTCTCGATGTAGATAATTCATAGTCTTCAAGCATCATCCTATTTCTCTCCCACTAAACACTCCATAATAAGCAATGAGGAATAGCACTCCAAACTCCACTCTCAAATGCCTTTGAACTCCGTCACCAACACTTAAGCCCTCCTTTCACTGTCTAAGGCATCATCCACTCACACCCAAAAACTACAATGAAATCCCATAATTCCATAGCCATAGGCAATTGAATAGCAAATTATCTAATAGCAAATTATCTGAAGTTTCAAAACTTATCCACCTACAAGTAGAGATGGTGGCAGGTTGGTTGCTGGCAGCTTTGGACCCAAGGTGGTTTACTTTTTTATTGCTAAGTTACATGGTGGGTCTAAAGCTAACAAGCTCACTCTCCACCTTGTTTTTACAGAGAGAGAATCAGATATTTTCCAATCTCAATCTACACAATGTAGGTCCATAAATATGTAAATACATTAACCAATCTCATTGCTAAACAAAAAACAAATCTGATCATAAAGCTAAGTCGAATCTTAAGCAAAAAGAACAAAAAAAAAAAAAAAACCCAGCAGATCCACATCTCTGTTTATAGCTTTGATCATCACGCATTTCAAACAACAATCAAAGTATTGAAATCCAATTCTCAAAATAGAAAGAAACAAAGAGAAAACACACACACAAATCACATTAATGAGAATATTGTGAAAGTAATATGTACTTGTGATTTAGAACACGAAAGATCCACAATTCACAAACTCAAAAACCCATTTACCCAAAAATTAAAGAAATGGGTCAGCAAGTGAAATTAGAAGAGGCGTGAAATGGGTTTATGGGAAGAGAGGTGTCATGGGTGGGAGCTCGAGTGAAATTAGGGAAGAGGGTGAAATGGGTTTATGGAAGGAAGAGTACATGCCAGCGTTGGACTAAGGTTGTCTTCCTCGTGGATTTTTCACCTGAGCTCTTCGCTGATGTCGGACCAATGTAGGTCTTCCTTGTGGACTTCTCTGGTGGGCGTGGAACTCTCTGAAGGCATAGGTGTTAGCTAGGGTATGGTGAGGAGTGAATAGAAGAAGGGGGGGAAAAAAAAACAGTAAAACGCAACCCTTTATACTTATAGCTGAGCTATAGTACTCGTATCAAAAAATAATCATCTGTGTTTTTTCACTTATTTACTACAGTGTTTTCAGTTTTCAGTTTTCAACAAAATAAGCTATATCCAAACGGACCCATAATCTCTCATTCTCCGTAAATACTTGAGAATATGCTTTACAGCTTGCCAATGTTTTGGTCTTAGATTTGATTGATATTGGCTGACCATGCCAACTAAAGAGCAAATATTTGGTCTAATACAAAGCATGGCACGTGTGAAGTTGTGATTTACAGCTATGTTTTATGTTGGCTTTATTCCATGACAAAAAATGTTGTAATTGCTCCAATTTTGTTCCTTGTATTTTGTGGGATTTTATTGTATTGGGTTTAGTATTATGTTGGTGAAGACTCAAGCTTAAATGAAGAATTAGTGGATTTTGCGAGAAACTCACGAGAAGCTAAGCCGCGAAAGAGCCACGTGAGGAGCACATGACTAGAAGTTGAAGAGTCATGCTAGGCTGTCGTTTTCGGGAGTGTCTCGCGGGTAAGGCCTTCCTGCGATACAGTTGCGAAACATTATGCCTGGAGGATTTTTAAGAGTGACTTCCCTACCTTTCACCCATACTATATATACCCTCATTACCCACAAATGTAAATGAGGCCATTCAGAGCAAAAAAATCCTAGATAGGTTTTCTACAACACACACCCATCTTTTTGAGAGAGAGCTACTCATCCTTAGTGAGAAGTCATTGTAGCCACTTCTCCTTCCCTCTCCCATTATTATACCTTGAGAGGAGATTTGTACCCAAACACAATCCACACATTTTCAGAGTGTAGTGAGTGTTTTTGGAGTTACTGGGAAGCATTGGAAGAAGCCAAGGATGGCAGATGCAACATGGAGCTTGTTGCGGGATCCAGAAAGCTAGACAAGACACGATTCCGAGAAGCCTTGTTGGAGTAGGAGCTTGGAAGACTTAGGTACAGCGGGTAAATTAGGCTTGGAGGGTCTCTTGCTAACCCATGTATTCCAACTAATTGTCTAGTGAATCGATTACCGCTTGGAGGGCGGCGGCGAGGTTTTTCGACGAGATTCTTCAGTTTCCTCTTTGATAACACATCAGCGTGTTATCTATGTTTGCATTCTTCTTCCCTACTCTTTTACATTTCATTTTACTACTGTGATTATATGAATATGTGTTAAAGTAGCTTGTTTGTTTATCCGCTCGTATTTACACTATTCCGCACTTAGAATTAAGTTAGTGTAAAATCTATCGAGCTGTAACTTTTATTTGGGGGTCTAAACAGCTCATGTTTTTAACACATTTTCGAGCTTTCAACATGCATGAGACTTCCCATAGCAGAAGCATAAGGAACTTGTCTCATCATATTTTCTTCCTCAAGAGTCTTAGGCCTTTGGTCTATGTAAGGTTGAATTTATTCAACCATCTAATTGGCTTTATTCCGTGCCAAATTTGCTTGTAATTCAGCATTTAGTAACCCTGTATTTAGGTGGGTTTGATGTAAGGGTAGTGAGTGAGATAGAGTGAAGTTTGCTCAAGAGTGTGCAAGAAAACAGAGTGTCGCGGCTGGGTCTCGCGGGTGACTCGCGGCTTCAAGCCGCCAAAAGCAACCTCACGTGCCAAGCATGCTGGAAGGTGAACAGTCTGCTAGCTGGAGCACTACAGGACAAAACAGGACAACTGGCCATACGGTTATCTCGCGACTGGATCTCGCGACTTAGTCAAGCCGCGAGGTCAAGCCGCGAGCCACCCCTGTTTTGTAGAATTCTGACGTTTCACATTCCTCTCCACTCCAGTATAAATACCCCTATTACCCACGATTGAAAGAGAGCTTCCAGAGAGAATTTTGAGAGAGAAACCTTAAAGAAAAACCAGATTGTTTCACCCACAATCTCTACCTTAGAATCTCTTCAAATTCCTCAACTCTCTTCCTCTCCATTGTCAAATCCTTGAGAGGCATTATACCAAACCAGGTTCTCACCATCATCATCATTGTGAGTCTGTTGTTTGAATTTCTGGGAAGCAGTTAGGAAGGAACCAATCCTCATTGGTTGATGCTACGGTCTAGTAGCGGAATCCGGAAAGCTAGAAAAGACAAAGGTTCGGCGCAACCTCGTTGGAGCAAGAAGCTTGGAGGGCTTAGGTGCACTGGGTAGATTAGGCTTGGAGGGTCTATTGTTGTCCTTGTATCCCAACTATATTTTCTAGTGGATTGATTACCGCTTGGAGGGCGGCGGAGAGGTTTTTCGCCGAGGACTTCGGTTTCCTCTTCGATAACACATCGCGTGTTGTCTTTGTGTTTGCATCTTCCTTCCTCTATCTTTGCCTTTAAATTATCTGATGTGGATTTTATTTTGTTATGGCTTAGATAGTATTTAATCAATTTCGTATGATAGCATATGTTAAGTTTCCGCACACTAGTTGTTTGACATATTGCTTGAATTGATTAAGTTGTTATTTGGGGGTCTAAACGTTCAAAGGTGTTTTATACACGTTTTTGAACTTTCATTTGGTATCAGAGCGGGTACACTTATTGTGGTTTAAATACCTAAGTGTGATCCTTGACCCCTTGTGTTTATTTGCCATGGATTGTGCTTTGTATGACTCTTTGCATGATTTGGTTGGTGATGAATGTAACATGCCACGTGTTTGTGAAAATGCCTCTATGAGTGTTAATCCTCATAAGTGTGATGACATGTTATTTGAATCTATGGGTGTTGTTGACAAACTCTTGAAGAAAAATGCTAAGAAGTTTCAAAAGAATTTGAGTAAGTTATTTTGTGAAAAGGATGATTTGATTGCTAAGCTCAATGAATCCAACAAATTGATTGAGAAATATAAAAAACTTGCTGAAATTTCTCTTGAAAAATTGAAAGAGTTTGAATGTTTGAATATGGACTTGGATGCTAAACTTGTTTTGTCTAACAAACTTGTTGATGAGTTAAAATGTGAAAATGAATCTCTTAAGATGCATGCCAAGTGTTTGATTGCTGAACCTATTGCTAAAAAGGATGATAATATTTGTTGCAATCATGTTGTGGTACCCGATTTTGTGCCTAGTGTGTGTTCTACCTTAAAGGACAAATCGGTGTACATTCCTCCACATAAAAGAAATCAAAAGGTGGAGAGAAAGGCTGTTAAGTCAAAGCCTTCGTTTAGGTCTCAACCTAAGGTTTTGAATGGATCTAAGTTTGTTCCAACTTGCCACCACTGCGGTGTGATTGGTCATATAAGACCTCAATGTCATAAGTTGAAGAGGGAACAAAACCATGTTGCTAGATCCCTTCCCAAAAAGCCTAGTGGACCTAAACACATTGTTTGTCACCATTGTGGTGCCTTTGGTCATCTAAGACCTCAATGCTCTAAGTTTCATGCTTTTAAAAGAATCAAAAGAAAAGAGAAACTTGAGCTTTTTGGAAGTGCTAAAAAGAGTAAACCGGTTTTGAGTGAAAATAGCATATTGTTAAAGAAAATGTTTAATGCTCTTAACTCCTTGACTATGTGCATATCCGGTTCTCATTCTTCCAACCCTCGTCTCACTTCCCTTGAGACACTCATTCCAAACAATCATTCCGTTTGGATGAGGAAGGGTTCCTATGGTTGAGCTTTTGCTCTTTTTGGTCCTTGATCTAATTCTTTCGATCTTTGTAGGACCCTTCATGCATTAAATGTCATATCATCATGCATTTTGTGTATTTTGCATTTATTTGTATGCATTGTTTCGTTCTTGATCTTACTTTTATGTTTCTGCTTTGTGTGAGTAAAAAATCCAAAACCACATAAAAAGTGAAAAATTCAAAAAGTTTGATCGTATATGTTTGAGCACATATCACATGTGAGTTTGGCCTTGTACCTTTGTACAAATGGCTTTGTGCATTCACGAGCTTAGCTTGTTATTTTTGCACTTATATCTTTGTGGGAAAAATCTTGACATCTTTGTGTGATTGTTGTAAATCGATCTTCAAGCTTGTCATGAATGATTTGTCAATAGTCATGTTGGTTTTGATACATGCGTAGACTTGTGCTTATATCTCTTCCTACTCTTTTATTTTTATTGCTTAAAGAGCTCAATAAATGAAAAGAGATAATGAGCTGCAAAAGCCGTCGCATATACTAGTATTTGACTAGGAAAAAGGGAAAGCGACTTATATGAAATTGTATGATGCCCAAAAAGCCAAAGGCTTGTTCATCAAATTGAAATATCACAAATTTCAGGCATCAATCTCAAAATGAGATGTTTTGATTCAAAATGATCAAATGTTATGAATTGTAAAGAAGCCAAATGAAAAGCTTCAATCTTATGTAATCATTTTCTTGTGGGAGGTCATATATGTTCATTTCTATAATTGAGATAGACCACTTGACTTAGTACTAGTTGTGTATGACTTGATTGAATTGATCATTGAAGCTTCACTCTAGTCTAAGGACTATTCCACATTTGATACACACACACAACACACATGCCTAATGCTCAATGAATGTCTTATTCATTTGTTAGATTGTACTTGTCTAAATGTGATGTGTGTTTGCTCAATCTTATATGGATTAATCCAAAAAGATTTTTGATCATTTTATATGTTTTTGGAAGTGATTTTTATCACTCTTTGTGTTCATGTTTAGTGTTTACTTTGTTTTTCAATGTTTAAACATGTTCTGAATTGAAAAACAGGTGTTAGTGTTTTTCGCGGCTCAGCTGGCGACTCGCCAGTCGCGAAACCCCAGTCGCGAGTTCATCCAGAAGCTTTTGGCGGCTCACTCGCGGCTTGCTCGCGGCTCACTCGCGACTCGCGAAAATTTTCGCGACTGAAACTCGCGGCTCGCGGCTGAAACTCGCGGCTCGCGGCTTGCTCGCGATTGAACCTCGCGACTCGCCCAGTCGCGAAACGCCCTGAAACAGCTTTTTAAAGGGCTTTTTGTGGGAAACTTGTTTTAAACCTCTCCCATCCTCTCTAAAACCCCTCTTTCAATATTTTTACATCAAAACCCAACCAATTTGAATGGTTTTTCAATCCATTAACATCTCTAAGGTAATTATAAACTCTTTTCATTGATTTTGATCTTTAGATTATGTTTTGGAGAGTTTTGTGCTCTTGGTTGGGATTTTCATCATAGGGGTTGGGAAAACTTATTTTTTTGTCAATTTTCTTCATGGGATTGGTTTCTTTTGTTGATATGCATTGGTTGTTGGCCTCTTGTGGCAGAAAGAACATGTACTAAGGGTGGATTTCATGATGTTCATGCATTGTTTCACATTATTGTTCATAGTGTGCATGCTAGGTGTTTGATAAAATGCCTCTTAGACATTTTCTCGCTTGTTTGGACTCCGATGAGTACCAAACTTTGGGGATTCTCATGTTTCCTCATTAGGAACATGTTTGGTTCATTGGTTGTGTATTTAACACACCTTACCCCACATGTGCATTTTTCATGCATTGGTCATGCATTGCACTTAGACACATCTTGCACACACCTTTGCTACCCTTGTCATGCATTGGTCTATACCTTGCTTCTTCATCCTAACATGTCATGTCTGTCTTATGCTTTGTAGCATTTTACTTTGTCATGGGTTTGAGCTTCATTTTCTCATTCATCTTGCTCCCCTCATGCATCATTAGCATTATTCATACCTTCATCTCTTGCCCTCGTTTCTTCTTGACCCTTTGTCTATTCCTGACAAAAAGGGGGAGAGTATACTCTAGAGAATGTTTCGGAGTATTTTGTCATTTCTATATGACTCTTGTGCACATCCTTAGGGGGAGAAATTCTATTTCTCATGCACATTTGTAGGGGGAGAGATATTCCATAGGGGAGATGCATATACCAAGGGGGAGAAGACAGTGTTAACTAGAAAACCTTGTTCTGTTTGTTTTCTTGTTGGCTTTATGGTGCTTTGTGTTATGCTTTGGTGTTCTCATTGCATCATGTTTGTGCTTTGGACAATGCATATATCCCTATGTTATTATGCTTCATTGAATGCATGTTCAGATGATCATTTGCTTTGTTATGTGATCATTGTAGTCATTTCTATACTTGTTATATTATACTTGTCATTTATTACTTGTTTTACCTTGAGGGTCTAATGTGTTTTGTGCAAGTGTTTCAGGGTACAAGTATATATATGTTCCAAGTGCATCACAGCTTCTCATCACTTTGAAGGGGAGAAACTTTATGCACTTTTAGTTTATATTGTTTAAGTTTTTATTCAATATAATGTGTTTGTACCTATGTGCTTTTGTAAGCTTTTAGGGTTATGTTTTTATGCATATTTGTAGGCTTTATGGTTTGTACCATGCTTTATGCAGCCTCTATGATTTTGTTAAATCAGTACTTCTATCCAAATGTCATGCATTTACTGGTTAAGTACTGTCACTCTTGTGCCCTTGTAGGATTGTTCCTAGATGCATATGCCTTGTGTGATATGCATTGGTTGAGTGTTGTGCATACAAGTGTCTTGCCTTGTGCTTGTTAACTTGTATGTCCTTGTGTTCATTCCAAGTGTGGATGAGCACTGTGATCACTACCTTGTGGTGTTCACTTGGTTGATCAAGCCATGGTTTGTTTCATAACTCCATCTTTGCTTGATCAAATATTGCCTGTTTCATATGCATTTTATAATTTTCTGCTTACAATGATCATGGTGTATTGTTGTGTTTCAGGAGTATTATGTTCATATGATTCAAGTGCTTCACAGCTTCTAGAGTTAGGTGTGAGTGAGTTTTGTTCAACTGTTCCCAACTCACATGTTAAGTCTAGAGTCTGTTTTAGGGTTTTGTCACGGAATAGCCAAAGGGGGAGATTGTAAGGTTGAATTTATTCAACCATCTTATTGGCTTTATTCCGTGCCAAATTTGCTTGTAATTCAACATTTAGTAACCCTGTATTTAGGTGGGTTTGATGTAAGGGTAGTGAGTGAGATAGAGTGAAGTTTGCTCAAGAGTGTGCAAGAAAACAGAGTGTCGCGGCTGGGTCTCGCGGGTGACTCGCGGCTTCAAGCCGCCAGAAGCAACTTCACGTGCCAAGCATGCTGGAAGGTGAACAGTCTGCTAGCTGGAGCACTACAGGACAAAACAGGACAACTGGCCATACGGTTATCTCGCGACTAGATCTCGCGACTTAGTCAAGCCGCGAGCCACCCCTGTTTTGTAGAATTCTGACGTTTCACATTCCTCTCCACTCCAGTATAAATACCCCTATTACCCACGATTGAAAGAGAGCTTCCAGAGAGAATTTTGAGAGAGAAACCCTAAAGAAAAACCAGATTGTTTCACCCACAATCTCTACCTTAGAATCTCTTCAAATTCCTCAACTCTCTTCCTCTCCATTGTTAAATCCTTGAGAGGCTTTATACCAAACCAGGTTCTCACCATTATCATCATTGTGAGTCTGCTGTTTGGATTTCTGGGAAGTAGTTAGGAAGGAACCAATCTTCATTGGTTGATGCTATGGTCTAGTAGCGGAATCCGGAAAGCTAGAAAAGAAAAAGGTTCGGCGCAACCTCGTTGGAGCAAGAAGCTTGGAGGGCTTAGGTGCACTGGGTAGATTAGGCTTGGAGGGTCTATTGTTGTCCTTGTATCCCAACTATATTTTCTAGTGGATTGATTACCGCTTGGAGGGCGGCGGAGAGGTTTTTCGCCGAGGACTTCGGTTTCCTCTTCGATAACACATCGCGTGTTGTCTTTGTGTTTGCATCTTCCTTCCTCTATCTTTGCCTTTAAATTATCTGATGTGGATTTTACATTTGTTATGGCTTAGATAGTATTTAATCAATTTCGTATGATAGCATATGTTAAGTTTCCGCACACTAGTTGTTTGACATATTGCTTGAATTGATTAAGTTGTTATTTGGGGGTCTAAACGTTCAAAGGTGTTTTATACACGTTTTTGAACTTTCAGTCTAATACAGAGGAACTCCATGTTTGAAAGGAAATAATCTTTTCTTGGATTTTTTCATGCCAAACCATTCTAGAACCTTATCTATATACCCAACTTGTGACAAACTTAACATCTTATTCTTGCGATCTCGCCAAAGCTTGATCCTTAGAATAAAGTTAGCTTCACCTAAGTCCTTCATATCAAATTGGCTTGACAACCAAACCTTTACTGATGACATTACCCCTACATCATTTCCAATGAGTAGAATATTATCAACATAAAGCACTAGGAACATTACTACTTTATCTCGATGTTATTTGTAAACACATGGTTCATCAAGATTTTGGTCAAATCCAAATGACTTTATTGCTTGATCAAATCCGATGTTCCATGACCTAGGTGCTTGCTTAAGTCCATAAATAGACATTTTCAACTTGCATGCAAAATGCTCTTGGTTCTTTGCTATGAAACCTTCCAGTTGCATCATATAGATTTTTTCTTCAAGATTGCCATTTAGAAATGCAGTCTTGAGCAGCAATAGATAAGAGAATTCTAATAGATTTAAGTATTGCTACTGGTGAAAAGGTTTCTTCATAATCAATACCTTCTTTTTGTGTGTACCCTTTTGTCACTAGCCTTGCTTTAAAGATTTCAACATTTCTATCTATCCCCCTTCAAAATCGGACATGAAAGTTTCCTTTCATCCGGCTCAAGTAGTTACACCAACTAAAGATAAAGAAAGGAGTTTCCAATTTATTTTCTTTATCTATAAAACGGAACCCCCCCCCCCCCCCCAAAAAAAAGAAAAAGAAAAGATCTACTCTTTACTCAAGTTTCCAATTTAGACCAAGCAACATTTCATTAATTCATTTTTTTTTCTTTTTGTAGATTTCGATTTTATTTTATGAATTTTTTATTCAATTAGAAATTACGACGTAAAATCAATGAAATGTAAAATTTTTGAGTAGTCTACGTCCCTTCGAATGAGAGATACTCTTACTTAATTCTTAATTTCATTCAATTAAAGTAAAGAAGTACCTTGGAATTCATAAGGGATTTACTTGTGTATGTATCATTACATTCGATCTTTTAGGTCCCTACTTTGCCTCGACGGTTATGCCACGATGTCCTTAAAGCCTCTATGCGATGGATAGGCTCCTGCAACCATGACATGACAAAATTTGCTTATTTTAATAAACATAATTTCATTTCTTTATAAAGTAAAAGAAAGGGAGTGGTTAATTCCACAAAAGAAGGTTTTTTTTTTTTTTTTTTTTTTTTTTTTTTTTTTTTTTTTTTTTCACGAGGTAGAACTATAAATTCCTATTTATTTGTTACTGAAGAGCCCATAGACCAATTCCCCCTTTTATTTGGGAGTATTGAATACACCCATACTCTTCCTCTTGTATACCCATTTGCAGCCAACAAGTTTTCATGCCGTTAGGCACCTTTACAAGATCCTAAACTTGATTGGAATACATTGAATCTAATTCAGATTTCATAGCTTTGACCCAATGATGTGCATCTATATCATTCATTGCCTCTTCATAAGTGTAAGGATCAGTTTCAGCCTCTTTTGAGATAGCTTCATAAGTTCCTCCCAGACTTATAAATCTTATAGTTGGCCTAACAATCCTCCCACTACGACGAAGCTCCTATGTACTAGTCATCTCATGATTAATATCTCGTGGTGTATCCGATACAACCACATCATCCCTAGTTTCATCCATTGATTGTTAAATTACAGGTTCATTCATTTCAGTCAAAACAACTCTACTTTTAGGAGTATAATTATTCATATAGTCATTTTCCAAAAATTTGGCATTTGTACTAACAAACACTTTATTATCTTTATGACTATAGAATAAACCTCCAACAATTCCTTTTGGATACGCTACAAAGAAAACCACTTTTGTTTTAGACTGTAACTTGTCAAACTTTCCTTTTAACACGTGCTGGACAACTGCAAATACAGAGATGTCTCATACTAGGCTTGCGCCTGATCCATAACTCTGCAGGTGTTTTAGGAACAGACTTCAAAGGTATTAAATTCAGAAGATACAATGTAGTATTTAAGGCATATCCTTAAAAAGAAATTGGTAGAGTCGAATAACTCATCTTGGATCTAACCATATCTAAAAGAGTCATATTCCTTCTTTCTGCTACACCATTTTGTTATGGAGTTCCTGGTGCAGTCAACTGGGATATAATCCCATTTTCAGTTAAGTAATCCTTGAAATCCCCAAGAAGGTATTCACCACCTCGAACAGATCAAATGGCCATTATGTGTTTACCTAATTGATTTTCAACTTTAGCCTTAAACTCTTTGAACTTTTCAAAGGCTTCAGACTTACGTTTCATTAGGTACACATAACCAAATCTAGAGTAATCATCAGTGAAAGTAATGAAATACTCATGGCCACCTCTTACTTAGGTTGACATAAGACCACATACATCTGAATGTACTAGCTCTAACAAATCTTGGGCTCTTCTACCTTTTGCATTAAAAGGTCTTTTGGTCATTTTACCCTCCAAACAGGATTCACAAACTGGAAATCCATCAAAGTCCAATGGCTTTATGAGTCCATCTTTGATCAGTCTTTGAATCTTGTTTGAATTAATATGACCTAAACATAAATGCCAAAGATATGAATCACTAGTTGAAGGAAAATTTCTCTTTAATGATTTCACATGTGAATTATTATCTAATTCAGAATTATATAATTCATGCTTATCAGGAGTTAAAATATAAAGACCATCTACAAAATTGCCAAAATAGATAAACACTTTATCCTTCTTTATTACAACATTGTCTTTCAAGATAACACAATATCCATATTTACCAAAATAAGTTGTAGAAATTAAATTCCTACAAACATTAGGTATATATAGACAGTCTTCCAATATTAAAACCCTAGAATCAAAGCATAAATTAAACACTCTAACAGCTACAACTAGAACTCTGCTCCTATTAGCCAAAGTAAGAAACAATTCCCCTTCACACAGCTTTCTGGTCTCCTGGAACCCTTGCAAAGAATTGCAGATATGATTAGTACAACCTAAATCTACACACCAGGAATCCGTGGGATTTTGTACTATACATATTTCAAGAAGGAATGAACTTTTCATACCTTTATTATTGGCAGCTTTGAATTTTGGACAATTCCTTTTCCAATGACCTTTCTCACCATAATGGAAACACTTTCCTTTGGCGTAGTCCTTCTTCTTTCCCTTGTTGGGAACTTCTAAGGCAATTTGTTTACCATCTTGCTTGGTGAAGTCCTTCTTTTTCTTACCGTTGCCTTTCGACTTAGGTTGAGAAGTAGAAGCTTTTGCCATATTGGCATTAACACTGGATGTACCAATAATGCCTTCCATCGCTACCAATTCATTCATTAATTCAAAGAATGAATAAATCTTTTTGTTCTTATTATAATTAAGTCTGAATTCCTTGAATGATTCTGGTGGTGACTGGAGTATCATATCCACTTAGGATTCTCCATCAATATTGGCACCTAAAACTTCCAGTGTATTCAAATTAGAGATCATCTTAAGACAATGCTCCCTCACTGAAGTTCCTTCAGCCATTTTGGTATTATAAATTTGCCTCATGGTTTCTTGCCTTACAGAATGGCCTTGCTCACCAAACATCTCCTTCAGACTTAGCATTATGTTCGAAGCTAGTCCTACATCCTACATTTGATGCTGTAGAACATTTGGGATAGATGCTAGGATATAGCACTTGGCCATCTCATTAGATTTCTGCCAATGATCATATTGCTGTTTTTCCTCAAGAAGAGCATCTAATGATGGAAAGTTAGGACATGGTTGAGTAAGCACATATTTGTGCTCTTCAGCAATAAGAACAATGTCCAAATTTCTTTTCTAGTCAACATAGTTGGATCCAATCAGTTTGTTTTGATTAAGAATAGCAACAAGTGGGCTAAATGATGCCATGATTAAATCTGAAAACAATAAACATGAATATAATAAGTAAACTGGACATTATCAATTTAGCATATAAACATATAGTATGGAACTTTAACAAAACCATAATATAAAATATGTAGCAACAATCCAATCCCATATTTAATATCCCTCAGCGTAGAGTGAACATTAAATACTATGATTGATTGAGAACTATTCTCATTATTAGTGCTATCATGATAACTCTTATCAAACACTAATAATATGTCATTATACATTTAGCCTCTAAATAATAATAGTAAGAACTCAGCATAGAGGATACTATAATATTTAGTCTAGTGTATACCATTGTCTAGAATCATGTGTAGCCACATTTCATCTACCATTAACAGGTTTATCTTGTAGTACCATGATTCAAAACACCTTCTACATGGAATAGAAAGCTCAAGGCTAAGACAAGGTGCTTGATCAAACCTTTATAAACCAGGAAATTCAATCTCGTAGCACCATGAAATAAATACTCTCCTCATGGAATGCTAAGCTTGAAGCAAAGACAAAGTATATATTTCATATTGCCATGAACCGACAATGGCGGACGTGAGATCCAACCCTTGTATCTCTCTCCCACTAGATGTTTTAAATTAAAGGTTTTTAATTAGAAATCATGTGTAATCTCATCACACATAACCTTGCACTTTATCCATGTGAAAACAATTAAAAAAATTCAAAATTCACAGTTTTCAATTGATTGAATGTGTATCTTGATCAGTCGAAAAAAATTAAAAAATTCGTACTTAACAATTTGCCTGGCTCAATTGTTACTCAATCGCTGCTCAATTGATTGAAAAAGAACATTCGATTGATCGACTAGCAATCAAATATCAATCGAATCAAACAAATTGGTCACTATTTCACTCGATCGATCAAAAGCAATTTTCGATCGATTGAAACTCGTGAAATTCAAATTTTCCAAAATTTTTATAAAGCAGTTCTCAACGGTTTTTCATGAACAAACAACCATCATATGAACATAATGGATAGAGATTGATATCAAAAATGAATTCCATTGATGCTATAGCCTTAAAGTTCAATTTAACATACTTAATGTCAAACTTAAACAACATCATAACATCAATATCAGTTTTCATCAAACAATAATTTCAACAACCATGCAAAAAATTAATTGAATAATCTTCTAACATCATGAAACTATTATCTCTAATTCCAAAACTAACAAAACATGTTATACAGATTTGAAATTGAAGATCGCTCTGATACCAGTTGTTGGAAAAACATAGTTTGTATCGCATACAAAACATGCACAACGGAAAAATTAACGACATTCGCAATTGATAACATGTACTATGTAAATTTTAGAATATAAGAACAAGAGAGTGTACCTTGGTGCGGTAAAATTCAAAACCAAAGATTAGAAGTACTTGGGAACACTTTTAATCTTCACTCCAATTCCACTTGTAACCAAGAAGTGTGGTCTCTCAATTAGTTTATATGTATGTGTTTAAGGGAGAATAAGAGAGTGTCCAACACTCACTTACAAACCATTTCATTCTCTTACGAAATTCTATATGTACTCCTTATAACTGAATATCTAATTGGGCTAGCCTTTTGGGCCATTCCAATTGGGCTTTAGTATGTGGTTTGAAGTGGGACCAAAAGGGAACAAATAGGACACTAACTCCAATGGGCCTTTGGCTTTTCTGTTAACTCTTGAAAAGTCCAAAGTTATCATTAATTATATTTAATACCACTATATAAATATAATTGCACTCTAAACCTTATTAATAAATTATATTTCAAGACTTTATTGTAGATGCAACCCTTTCATAAAATATTTGTAATAATACAAAGTTATGAATGTAGACTACCACTTTGAAGATTACTACATCTTAATCCTTGAGTACCCAATTTAATCCTTTAACTTATTCATCATATATTTATGAAATCCAATTTCATAAATATATACTTTAGTAACTTCTTACTAAAGTAGTTAGGCCTAACATTCTGAATAACCAAACTCCTTAAACTTATCTCAAGAGAATATTTTATATCTCTGTTAAGAGATTATGAATTTCATCTTGAGAATATATGTTCCATCAGCGCTAAATGTGGCTGCCCAATATATTGAGGTTTTGATCGTGACTTTAGATCTTACTCCTGATACATCAAAGCAACCTACACTTTATGATTAGGTTCATTATTCTCTCAGGAATAAGAGTTGATGTAAATAGAAGTCGTGAGATTTATTATTCATTTGATAGTCGTTAGTAAAATAATAAATCTTATAGCGGTCCAGTTCAATATGTCTTAACTCTTAAAACATATCAACATATCAACTAGAAGTCTCAACTTTCATGATCAAGACAAATCATCTTTGTTGATATGTTATAGTTTTCGCAGATGAAATGCCCAATTTCATCATTGACTATGAAATAAATTATGAGTTTACAAAGAACTTGTGATTAATATTGTCTGTGACTGAATCACATACTATGCATCTCATGGATTATATGATAATATCCAAGAATTCATGTTACCATTATTTTAGATAATAATAAAACAACTTTATTAATCATAGCATTAAGTCATACATAATGTCATACATAGCATCATACAATAGGATTTAAGGGCACTAATCCTAACATTTCCATGTATGAGAATGTGAATACTCACATTTTTCAAAGAGAATTCACATTCCTACAAAATTCTTAAGTATCTAATTCCCTTATATGATTTACAACTGAACATGGAAATATTTCAACATTCCTAGAAATTTTAAAGGTTACCCCATACAAATGTCACCTTAAGTAAGCTTATTATTACATAACAGTTGTAGATGGACTAAAGAATAGACGTAAATTGTAATTCCGTCATAAAATAACCACGATCTCCCTATGTTTGACATATGAAACATATACCCAGTAGACAATAGGAGACTTTTTCCCATTACTTAAAGCCCCACTTTACTACTACAAGAGTTAGGCCCTTATTTATTGGTACTTAGAGACGAAGTCAGAACTTAGAGTTAGGGGGTGCGGTTTTATTGTTGGTTGTGTGCTTTTAACCCTTGATTCTACTACTTACTGCTGAGGTTTTTTTTTTTTTTTTTTTGTGGGTAAGTACAAAATTATTTTTGTTTAGAATTTTTTAAAGGGAAAAGTTATTTATTTTGGATAAAATTAGTTAATTGAGCTTAATTTTTTTTTTTAGTTTTACTAGTAATTTTTGTTGTTAAGCTTTTTTATTTATTTTTCTTTTCTTTTCTTTTGGACTTTGTTTTAGAGTTTAGATCTATAAATTTTTTTATGGTCACTAAAATGAGGAAAATGTTAGAGCTACAAGTTTTTTTATAAATTACTGATGTGATAAATGGTTGCTGGTAAGTAAAAAAATGATGTGAGTGGTGTTCCCATATGTGAACCAATAAGAATTTGCTACCAAAACATTTTGTAAAATTGTTATAAAAAGTTTGTTAGACTAACATTACTCTTAAAAGGATCAATGATATTGTTAAAGGGAAACAAAATGTAATTTTATAGAACAAAATTGCTAAAATTAGTACATAATATATAATAATATATATATATATATATATATACTTTTTAAATCTAGGGGGCCATTGCCCCCCAAGTCCAAGGGCAGTTTCGTTCATGCTGGTATTTTGGGTTAAATAATGTGTTTAAACTTGATGAGAGAATGTAATTATAAGTGTGTGAGACAATGGGGGACTTGAATATTTGTTTAGAATGGTTCAATTTGGATTTGTGGACCTTTAACTTAATAATCAGACTACACGTGTGCATGCGTTATCAAGTTAGGGGGGTGTAAGGCCCTTTTGGATATATACCACTATTAGTTTCTTTAAAACCTTCTCCTCTCTCCCCTTGTGTGTGTGTGTGTTAAAATACTTAGTATCCTCAAAAAAGAAAAAAGAAAAAAGAAGAGGTTAAGGGGGTGTAGTCCTTTAAAGATTTGGACAACATCTTTTTAATTTCCTAGTGATTTATTTAAGTTTGAAATGGAAAGCCATGGCCTGCCACTAGGTTTTTTGGGGTTCAATGGAAGAGTTACTTTATAAAAATATTTATGGCCCAACAAAAGAACATCATATGGTCAATGAGTAATGCTACAGTCACAAACTATTTTACAATATTTTTATAAATTGTTGATGTGACCAACTTTTTATTAGTTTTCATCTAGACCTACCATTAATATCACTTTTTCATTTACCAATAATTACTCACCACATCAGCAGTTTGTAAAATTTTTTGTAAATTAGTTTGTATCTCTAGCATTATTCATGGTCAATTATTTGCAGAGTCGACAAGAATCCTTTCCATTTTTGTTGTCACTATTGCTCTTATTATAATTAATTTATAGATTAAATTATATGGACGTGATTAACACATGAAACAAAGAATTGATTGTCTTCCCCTTAAAAAAGAAAGAAAGAAAGAATTGATTGTCTAATATGCTCAGCAAGTAGCTAAAAGATATTATCCTTGATACTCAAGTTGAGTTGACCAAGTGATGGTGATGGGTTGGCATAACATTTTTTTATTTTTTTTTTGTATGGGTCTTTTCCCGTAAATTTTGGATGAAACAGTGATGGATAGAGATATTGATTACCAAGTCGTCGTGACGAATCGATATGGACTAAAAATAATAATAATAGTAATAGTTTGCGTATTGATAAAATCCTATGCCTGCAGCTGCATACTTCAGTCATATGCAGAGATGATATAGGTATTAGTATTACTATTAGCTAGAGGTTGCGGTTGCGGTGATTGGAATTTAGCTTGATGGCTTGGAATTTCACTATTTTGTTCTGTCAAGACTCAAGAATCAAGATGATGAAGATCAATTAATAAATAAATGTCCTATATAATGCGTTAATTATGCCGAACCACGTTTGGGCTATGGAATGGAGAATTTATTTTCTAAATAACAATAAATATTAAAAAATTTAGTTAATTATCACGTTTCAAAACAATGTTGAAAACTAGCATCTTGAGTGTCTAAAACTCGAGTTTTTAAGTCTCGATTTGTAAGAGGATGGGGATTAAACTGACAAAAAATCGACGTCAAAATCGAGTTTTAAAGACTCGATTTTCATAAATTGCAGAAAAACGCCGCTATAGGGTTTTAAAACGTCACTATAGGGCTTAAAAACGCCACTATAGGGCTCCCTAAACTTGGTACTAATAAAATTTTTTTGCAGGAAAACACCGCTTTAGGGCTTTAAAACGTCACTGTAAGGCTTAAAAATGCCACTATAGGTGAAATTTTTTTGCATGAAACTTGAGTCTTAAAGACTCGAGATCTATGTGGCATTTTCACACTCGCAAGTCGAGTCTTTCGGACTTGAGTTCTAATATGGATCTCGAGTTTCTAAAACTCGAGATGTTACTTTTCTTATATCTTTCGTACCGTTCCTAACTTACTATTTTGAATCACTATTCACATTTGTTATGCACAAAACCTCATGGAATGGACATGGCAAAGTTGAAATTCTATGTATGACTTGCAATTAAAACAACAAAATCGCTGGATCCTTTGACTCTGTACAACTCGCTCCAAACTAGCTTAAATTATGAAATTTTAGTATTCTGATCATGCCCTTTTTTTTAGTGTATATCCCACTGCAAACAGGCTCATCAATAATTTATCCATACATATTGGCATAATGCCTTTTTTTTTAAATTCCAAAAAAAAAAAAAAAAAAAAAGTAGATGAATGATACACATTGCCCTTTACAACTGATGTAGTTATTAATTTGATCTTGATCTGCGTATACATGAGGACCATGCCATTCGCCCCCATAATGATAAGGAAAGCAAGCAGAGTAGCTACAATAATAATACTACTACTACCAGGTTTTTTTATTTTATTTTTTTATTTTGATGGGAAATTTGGAAGAGATTTCATTCCATTATGAAAGATGTACAACAGAGGCAGGAAGCCTGCTATTACAATAGATAATCACTAAGAATATCCTGAATACAAGGGGGAGGGATTCCTTTCCATATTTTTGTTTGGCCTGAGCTTTTAGCTTCTAGTGCTAAGGAGTGGGCAGCTCTGTTACCTTCGCGCTTCAAGTGATGGAAGGAACAAAAACTGAAAGAGCTGGATGCTACCCGAATGTCCTCAAGGATGTGCCCAAAGTCGCTGCCAGAAACCTCAGAGGTTAAGTCATGGATAATAGATAGTGCGTCGGACTCAAAAAGAGCTTGGTGGACTTGCATTTCAGAGGCAAAGAGGACTCCATCAAGCAGAGCATATGCTTCTGTGATTTCAGCAGGGAAGCAAGAAGGAAGAACCAGGCTGAGAGCACCAATGGGGAAGCCTGAGGAATCCCGAATGACAGCTCCAATGCAAGAGTTACTACCCCCAACATCAGTAGCTCCATCCATGTTAATCTTGAAGAAGCCGGCAGGGGGAGCAGTCCAATGGGCACGGGCAGGAGGTGGAGCAGGGGGGAAGAAGAGCCTAGCGTCAACAAAATCCAAGTGGGCTCTTTTTGCGGTGTCCCAAACCATGGCTGGCGGAAGTGCAGAGTCCCCAAAAATGGCTTGATTTCTATTCCCCCATATTGATCAAAGGACAAAGAAAAAAAGATCCAAATCCGCAAACAGGCCTGAATCAATGAACTTAGAAACAGAGTCCATAAAAGATGCATTTGGGGATGAAAAGCTTGCAGGGCAATCTGGCCAATTAGCCCAAGTAAGTTTGGCATGAGAGCAAAGAAACAAAGCATGTTGGATAGACTCCATTTCCTTATCACAGATTGGGCAGAAACCTGAGACATTTAGACCCCGACAGCGCAAATTTAGCATGGTTGGAAGGCCGTTTCTGCAAACTTTCCAAGCAAAAATCCGGATCTTTGGGGGGATATTCAGATGCCAGATTGCTTTCCAGAAGGAGGTTTGGCTGTGCACAGCAGAGCACTCACCAAGATCTTGATCATCTATCATGCGCATAGCAATGTAGTACGCACTTTTCACGGTGAATGAACCTCTTTTGTTACCTATCCACACAAGCTGATCGACAGGAAGTCTAAAGCTGATAGGAATCTTAAGGATAGAAGCAGCCTCATGGGGTAGAAAGATAGATCTTACCAAATCCATTCTCCACCATTTTATATCCTCATCAATGAGAGAAGAGATCATTGGAAAGATGCCAAAATCTGATTGAGGCGAGGTCACTCTATAGGTGGTTGGAGTTGGGAGCCACCTATCTTCCCAAATGTGAATCCGCTTACCATTACCCACCCTCCAACGAGTGCCCTCCTTTAGGACCCGAAGACTATTATAAATGCTTCTCCAAGCGTAGCTTGGGTTGCTTCCAATCCTTGAGTGAAGGACATCCTCAAAAGGGAAGTACTTAGCTTTATAGACCCTTGCAACCAAAGAAGTGGGATTAGTGAGGATCTGCCACCCTTGCTTTGCGAGTAAGGCAAGGTTAAAGGCTTGGAGGTTCCGGAAGCCCATGCCACCATACAATTTGGACTTACACATCTTTTTCCAACTAACCCATGCAAGTTTTGACTCATGGTTCCTTTGGCCCCACCAAAAGTTTCTCATCATGCTTTCCAAGTCATCACATAAGGTTTTTGGAAGTTGAAAACAAGTCATTGTGTACGTGGGCACCGCTTGTGCCACGGCTTTGATAAGAATTTCCCGACCTCCAATGGAGAGAAGTTTTCCTTTCCACCCCGCTAATTTCTTGCCCACTCTCTCCTTAATTTCAGCAAAAACTTGAGATTTTGATTTCCCAATCAAGGATTGGGAGGCCGAGATACTTCTTGTGTCGGGAATCTTGCATTGGTCCTAAAGAATTAAGGATCTCGTCCCTGGCAGCAGGAGAGGTATTTGGACTGAAGAAGACCAGGTTTATTGGTGTTTAGCTAATTTAGCGACTAGCATTCAATATCCTACTTTGGAGGTAACGCCCAAGTTAATGTTTATGTAAAATAAACGTCAAATTGGCTTTTTTTATTTTTTATTTTTTCTGGCTTTGAAGTTTGAACTCATTATTAAAAAAATCACTAGCGTTGCAAATTGCAATTGGGAATATAATTAAAGAGTTGAGGAATGCCGGCTATCATGCCACTTGCTGTGCGTATTCTCTCAACTTGAACTAATTAAAGCTAGATTACCGCTTTTCATAAACATAATTCATTTATTATGTGAACAGACTACAGAGTCGTCGTAAATAATGCCACATCCATATATAATCCAGTTTATACCAATTTAAGAGATTCTTGGACCTTCCCCGTTTAGACAATAGATTAGAGAGTTATTAGAGATGACAACTTCCTCTCACATAATAATAGATTGCATTAATTAAATTTTTTGATAAGATTGAGGGTAGGAAATATTACTCTATAAATAGTACTGAATAATTACTAAAAAAAAAAAAAAGTTGTAATATTGAATAATTTTATATAAAATATAAAATAATATATAGTCGTGGACCTCGAGGTTTCGGCTAAACTTATACTTGGGTTTATCGATCCATATGTGGTTATCGAAAAATATCGTTTCCATTTTTTTCCCTTTCAATATTTTCATACATCTATTAACAACAATAATAATGCAATATATATATATATATATATATATATATATATATATTTACTAGGAAACTTTGAAACTTAGGTTAGGTCCTCATCATAAAAAAAGAAAAATAAAAAAAAAAAAGAAAAAAGAAAAAACCTTAGCCAAAATTTATAAATCTAATAATAATACAACAATCAGGAAAAAGAGAGAAAATCTTACAACTTAATTACAAGAGCATATATGATATAGAGTATTTAACAGCTATAGAAACCTCAAAACAGAAACAGCAAGCTTTATCGGAAGAAAAGTGAATTTTCCAGTAAATAGTAATACTAGCTAGTCGGTCTGGGTGGAGATTTTGCAGCGACAGAGAGGGCAAGAGTTGTGACACGAGAGCCAGGAGGCGATACAAGTTGCATGGTATACGTGACCACATGGGACTTCTTGTTGTTCACTACCCTGATCACCTGACCCCAAACTTTCGATACAAACTGTACAAAGATGATGATGATGATGATGATGATGAATAGTTGAAGTAACAGTTGCAGTTGGCATGTCTTTCGGTGCTGCAATCTTCTTTATCTGAAGGCCTGAATCCGCAGTCGTCAAAGTGAGAGCTTCATCGAGATCAAAAAGTAAGTCTACCGGATAGTTTGAGATTGTGTTGGATTCGGAAGATTTAGC
This sequence comes from Quercus lobata, assembly GCF_001633185.2. Lineage (NCBI taxonomy): Eukaryota > Viridiplantae > Streptophyta > Magnoliopsida > Fagales > Fagaceae > Quercus > Quercus lobata. Next base: position 41,859,576 of record NC_044905.1, on the reverse strand, counting down.
AGCCATAGAGAGAGAAGAAAGAAAAGAAAAGAAAAAACAAAAGAAAAAGAAAAGAAAGAAAGGACGGGCGTGTTTCCAGTGTTGGGATTTAGTCTTTAAATAGAACTGAGCTGAGAGGCTCTTTTTATGGGAAAATTATTAGGTATTTCTGGAGTATCATAAATGTGTATTTTCTCCTCTCACATAAATAGTGAATTTCACTATGAATTTAATTAGTAAGACTTATCATTCATGTGAGAGGAGAAAATATACATTTATGGTACTCCGAGAGTACACAATAATTTCCTTCTTCTGAGTTTTTTTATTTATTTATATTTTATATTTTTATTTATTATTATTATTATTTTAAAGTTAATTTAGAGTATTTATTATAATTTGGAATTATTACATTTTTCAATCACAAAAAAATTTAGGGATGTGATGAGTGCTATGCATTTATCGGTGATATATTTTTTTCATCACACCTTTTTTTTTTTTTTTTTTTTTTTGTGATTGGAAAATGTAGTAATCTCAAATTATAATAAATGCTCTAAATTAACCCTTACCTAAAAAATAGAAGAGTATCTGGGGCACGAGTGTGAAGTGTGAACGCGTGCTCAAAGCTAGTATTCCGTAATTATTATCAATTTTTGCCAATTTTTTTTATGTAGTAATCAACGTGTTAGAGCATTTACATCTGTTTTCTAAAAGAATTGTTTTTTTACCATTTCAAAAACTACTTTATCATTTATACCATATCATCTTACAACACACCCAACATCCTAATTTTTATTTTATCATATAACACATTAAAATAATATATTTACATAATAAAATAATATATCCCAAAACCATATCTATTCTCTCCCATCTCTCTCCTCTCTCTAATTTTTATCTCTCTTCCTTCGTCTCTCTTCCATTGAAACCACTTGCTACCACCACCTCCACCATGAACAAACCCAAAAAGGCTACTGAAACTCAAACAAACCACCCCTGCCTCACTGCCCATCACCCGCCACCCACCACCGCCAAAACAAAACCCACAAATGACCAACAAATTAGACCCACAATAATCCAACAAAATCACCAAAATAGGAACCAAACAAAACCCACAAATGAACAAGTCGCACCATATTCTATTAATCCCAATTGAAAATCATCCTTCTCACAGAACCTGGCACCAATTAGTCTAAAACCAACCTCCTGCCCTTTTTATATAAGAAATTTCAAGCCCAATTCGCGCACCAAGAAATACCAAACAACACAATATCACAATAACATGGTGCAAGATACAAAATACAGAAGAAAATAAACTTTTCCCATCTTTTTGAAGTCAATGACAATCTCCATGCCACACCTCAATGTCAATCTCCACATCACACCTAAACGTCGATCTTCACACCAAACCCCAAACGTCGATCTCCACGCCACCACACTAATTTGCAACGAGAGAGAGAGAGAGAGAGAGAGAGAGAGAGAGAGAGAATAAGAGAAATAATGAGTGGGTGGTGGCTTGCCATGGCCGATGATAGTGGGTCTAGCCATGGTGTGGTGGCTATGAAGTTTTGGGTCTAAAGAGAGGAGAGAGCAGAATGAGAGAGAGAAGGAAGAGAGAGAAAAGAAAAGAAATAATGAGAGAGAGAGAGGAGAGAGAAAGTTTGTTGGAGTTTTTAATAAAAAGTATGAGAGAGACAATTAAAAAATAGTTTTTAAGAATACCATTCCACTACAGTAGTATCATATAAATAAGATGCTACTATAGCACAATTGTAAAATTTTTTACAATTACAATACCGGGTAATGGCCTTTTTTGTTCTTTAATAGTAAAATAGACCAACATATGGCATATGGCATGCCGGGTGTGAATGCTCATATTGTTGGAAGATGATGTTATAATTTAGTATTAACCTTTAGGGGAAGGAAAAAAAAAGATCCTCTAAATAAATCTTATAAATAGTGCATATATTGAAAATGCATAATGAAATTGTAACAAAAAAACTACTTACAAAATACATGTAATGACCTTTACAAAAGCTATTATGAAGAAGTTGATGGATTAATGTAGAAAAGTGAAATATGTACATCAGGTAAAACTGGAAAATAATTCACTACGTCTGAAACGTGGAATATGTGAACTTATTAATATTATGTTGGCAACGATGGAGAAGTTGGTGGAGCAATGTTATTTGTTCCACATTCTAATTGCTTTCCAGCAGCATTTGCCATGACCCTATGATACAAAATGTGTTAGTTTGTGTTATTAAAAGAGACTGTAAAACGTACATAATAATGATAAGTACAATAAACATCAATCATAAACTTGTGAAATGAAATATTTGAACTGACCTTGTGATTATATTGCATAGCTCCATGCATGTGAAATGGTCTACTTTAGCTTGGGACTTGAAGAACTATCATTTAATTACTAAATATTTTTTAAAAAATTTATATAAAAACTATGTAATTAATTTTATTTTTAATTTTAAAAGTAGATGTGGTAATGATTTGTACATTCTTTATTATCGCATCATCCTTGACTCTTATTTTCTGTTTGTCTTTACTATTTTGGATGTTGGAAATTGCATTGTCCTTGGTTTTTTTCTTCATATTTTTTTTTTTTTTCCTCATGGATGTTGGAAACCACATTGTCCTTGATTTTCATTCTCCGTTTGTCTGCATTGGCATGAGTGTTAAAGATCACATCATTCTTCTTTTTTCCTTTGTCTTTATTCTTATGGATGTTGGAAACCTCATTGCTTTTGACATTGATTTGTTTTTGTTCTTGGAACTTCAAAATGAAGAAACAAAATTTTTTGTATATTAAGATTATCAATTAATTATTTTCCTATTTTAAAAAAATAGCGTAACACACCTTTCCAATTCTTGTGACTCTAAAACTTGTTTCACTTCTTTCCAAAGCTCTTTCTTGTTAGCTCGAACAGTGAATCCCCAACCAGGTGAATAAATTTGCAATTTTCGAGCCTAACCCATATGCAACATGACATTTTAAATATTAATTTTGATAAAATAATAGAAAGGATTGCTGATTAAAGATATCATTAAAAAGAAATATACCTTGTTATCAATGGCCTCCATGTTCGATATTAATTGATCATCCTTCCACTTCTCCTAATGAGCAGTAAGAATAGCATGCACTCCATTATTAGCATAGTGGACTCAATCCTCACATTTGAGTTGGGCATCCTTCCTGTTACCAATTAATTGTACCAAATATTATGTTGTGAAATAAGCAAAATATTAATAATGTTTCGAATATGCAGCATGTTAGCAAATAATAAAATTGATAATGATAAACATGTAAATTGAAACTAGCCTTTGAGCATGCGCATGAGGCTCTTCTATTTTTTGGATAAGGACTAATTTAGAGCATTTAGTATAATTTGAGATTAATACATTTTCCAATTAAAAAAAAAAACCGGGAATATGATGAAAAATTATTTCACCACACATAATACTCATCACACCCCTAGGTATTTTTTTTTTTTTAATTTTTTTTTTTTGTGATTGGAAAATGTTGTAATCCCAAATTATAATAAATGCTCTAAATTAACCCTTACCCAAAAAATAGAAGAGCCTCTGAGCACGTGCTCACGTGCATGCTTAGAGGCCAATATTTCGTAATTATTATTCATTTTTGCCAATTTTGTTTATGTAGTAATCAATGTGTTATTGATTGGAAGATGATGCCATGATTTAGTCTTGACCTTTAAGGGGAGGAAAAAAAAGATCCTCTGAATAAATCTTATAAATAGTGCATATATTGAAAATGCATAATGAAATTGTAACAATAAACCTACTTACAAAATGCATGTAATGACCTTTACAAAAGCTATTATGAAGAAGTTGATGGATCAATGTAGAAAAGTGAAATATCTACATCAGGTACAACTGTAAAATAATTCCCTACATCTGAAACATGGAATATGTGAACTTACTAATATTATGCTGGCTATGGTGGAGAAGTTGGTGGAGCAATGTTATTTGTTCCACATTCTAATTGCTTTCCAGTAGCATTAGCCATGAACCTATGATACAAAATGTGTTAGTTTGTGTTATTAAAAGAGACTTTAAAACATACATAATAATGATAAGTAAAATAAACATCAAGCATAAACTTGTGAAATGAAATATTTGAACTGACCTTGTAATGATATTGCATAGCTCCATGTATGTGAAATAGTCTTCTTCAGCTTGGGACTTGAAGAACTATTATTTAATTACCAAAATGTTTTTAAAAAATTTATATAAAAACTTTGTTTAAAAAATTTATATAAAAACTATGTAATTAAGTTTTTTTTTTTTTTTTTTCAAAGTAGATATAGTAATGATTTGTACCTGCTTTCTTATCACATCATCCTTGACTCTCATTTCCTGATTGTCTTTATTGTTTTGGATGTTGAAAATTGCATCGTCCTTGGTTTATTTATTTATTTATTTTTATCTCATGGATGTTGCAAACCACATTGTCCTTGATTTTCATTCTCCATTTTTCTTTATTTGCGTGAGTGTTAATGGTCACATCGTCCTTCATTTTTCCATTGGTAAAGGTTAATAATTTGAATCCATTATAATTTGAGATTACTATATTTTCCAATCACAAAATACCTAGGGTTGTGATAAGTGTTATGTGTTTGTGGATGAAATATTTTTTCTCATCACACCCTAGGTATTTTGTGATTAGAAAATGTAGTAATCTCAAATTATAATGGTTTCAAATTATTAACCTTTATCAAAAAAATAGAAGAGCATCGGCTAGTAATCTTAAAAGATAGCCACTTAGTAAAAAAATCCATAAAAATAACTAAAATAAATAAATAATTAAATTTGTATTAAATTTTTTAAAACACCTTGAACACGGAAAGGTTAGTAGCTTTTGAATACATTTGTGCAGTACCTTGGTTTTGGATATATACATTTGTATATTTTTCATTGTGCATATAGTTTTTTGTTTGAATTAATTTGTATAGCAATTTATTTAATTGTTAGTTTGGATTAAAATTGATTGGTAGCTAATTTTGAGTGTAATATATAATTTTCAATGTCTATCACATCCTCAGATTTAATTTTCACAAAGCTGGAAATAGGATTAAGACTCAGTTGAAGTAAAAGAAAATTTAAACAGTATTAATTTCTTAAAACACCAAGAATACTGTTTGAGAAGTCCACCTATTCTCTAAGTTTAATGAAAGAAAATTTATTCCTTTTGGATTGTGAACTTTCTAAAGACAAAAGAAGATATACTGGTCTTAGAGTGTTACAGTTATCATTTTTTAAATGAGAGTTATCAATATTTTCTTTTAATACTAAAAAGCAGCCACTTAGTCCTAAAAGGTAGCTAGTTATTACACATCCATAACCATAACAAAAATTTCAAATGCTAAAGATCTCACATTGTAAACATGGAATTTTTTTTATTCAATTTTTTTAAATGGTTGTTATGTAATTATGTTTAATCCTAAAAGATAGGTACTTAGTACACATCCAAAATAAATTTTAGCATGCTTAAAAAAAAAAAAAAAAATAATACCTATGAAGGGCTATCAACGTTATCATTCCTTTAATTTTTTTAAAAAAATTATTATTTTTTAAATGTGAAATGAAAGGCACAACAAAGCACAATATTAAATTTCATATGGAAGAGATGAGATTGAGAAAAATGAAGCTAAAGTGTAACGGTTTCAATTAATTGAAAACATAGTGTTACACAAATTAATAAATATAGGCATAGATGGTTAGGATATTTACAAAAAATGGTCTTTAACACAGTGGTAGCTCTAGGAATATTTTTCAGGGTGGTCATTATTAACCAAAATTTAATAATAAAAAAATTCATATATTGATCAAAACACACACAAACATAGTTTGACAATTTTCTTCTAGAAACTTTCTTATTTTGAAATCTTTGCATGATATTTTCATTGTTAATGTTGCAAGTTACATCTCTTTCAAAAATTTAGTTAGATAAAAAATTTATTGGGATTTTTCTTATTGTTTGTAGGACCTAGTATATTGTTAAAGGAGCCAAAATTTAAAAACAAAGTTTAGCTACAAACTTAGTTGTAGCCTAAGACTACAACTCTCACTAAACAAATTAACGCGGCTATATATTTTGAAAATCTAAACATTGAATTGCATGTTTTTTGTGTTTTTAAAACACATGTCAAATTTCATGTCAATCGGATGTTATTTATTATTTGATCTATAAACTTAAATTTTTATGTTATTTTAGACTACAAAAATTCAAAATTTAAAGATTTGATTAATGACATAACTATTGATCTTCTTAAAATTTTGCAAGTATGGAGGATATATATAAGAAGAAAATGTAATCCAATGGTGAATTTTCACAATTTACATCCAATAAAAAAAATATTGAGTGGAGTTGTAGTTTTAGTCTACAATCAAATTTGTTGCCAAATTTTGTCCAAAAATTAATCATGTTGGGTTTAAAAAATTTTAGGGTGGTCACAAATATTTTTTAAGGATAATAAAATTATATATTTTTTAATATTTATATACAATAATTAATTATTTTGGCAGGTTAGGGTGTTCCTATGACCACATTGAACTACATGTGGAGCTGCCAATGCTTTAACAAACTACTTGATAGATTCACTACCACTTCTCTCACCCGAATTCATCCAATGTGACAGCTATGCAATCTAACAAAATTGTTGATATGTCACCCAAAAAAAAAAAAATACAAAAAAATAGAGAGTAGGCATTAAATGTAAGGAAAAAAAAAAAACAAACAAAAATAATAGGAGGAAGAGAGAGCACTACTTAGAACACATACACTAAAATAATTAGTCAAACCTGATAACCACAAAAAAAAATAGACAAAATATAAATATAAATATAAATATATATATATATATATATATATATATATGTATCATTCCTATTCTTTAAAAAAGACTCATTATTTAGAGAAAAGAATTGATTTGAAAAAAATAAAAAAATTTGAGATCTCATATTAGGTAGTAGGAGTAAGGGAAACATAAATTAAAAAAAAAAAAAAAAAAAAAAAAACCAAACAAAGAGGTAAGTATTAAAAAAAAGAGTGAAAAAAAAAATCAAAATAACCAACTTGGGAGAAGTTAGACATGGGTTTTAAAAAAATGAAATAGATTGAGGCCAATTAAAAAAATAAAAAAATTAAAAAAAAATTAAAAAATAAAAATAAAAAAGAGAAAAGTGTAAATGTGGAGTTATGGAGGAAATTCAAATCTCTTAATACTTTCTTCTAAAAAAGAATTTTTAATTTTTATACTCAATTTGAAAACTAACAAAAGAGTGATCATATTTTATAGGCAATGGTTTAGACCAAAAAAAAAAAGTGGATGGCAAGGGAATGAAATGTGGGGTTTAAAATTTTTAACATGGGTTTCTAAATTTAAAATAATAAAAAAAAACTTTTTAAAGTGGTTTAAAAAAAAATGAAATAGATAAAGGAAAAAAAATATTTTCTGCCAATTTAAAAAAGAAAGAAAGAGAAAATTTCAAAAGTGAAGTTAAGGCAGAATTTCAAATCTATTCCTACAATCTTTAAAATAAAAAACTTGTTTAACTTGATTTTCTATTTTGAAAAAAAAAATAAATGTATAATTGATTCTGAATAAATGGGTTAGTGCGAGACTAATCCTATTTTGTAGGAAATGTTTTAGGTGAGAGTACTGGGGGTGTGGTCCTATTTTTTAGATAGTGCTTTACATGGGAGTACAAAAAGCATTTTTACCCCTACTTAAACATAGGCAGTAGGGGTATTTTGGAACAAAAAAAAATTTGGTCAAAACAAGGAAGTCCCTTAAATAGTTGTATAGATATAGATGAACACGAGATTTTTTTTTTTTTTTTTAAATGTGATTTCATTAATTGTATTTGAAAGTAGTACGTGATTGTTTTTTTCAAACAAATAAAATTATAAATGTGCATTTCTTTTTTAACACATAAGCAGTAACTTATTTTATTTTTTGTTTGTGTATTTGAAAGTGGTGTAGTATTTGAAAAGACTAATATAAGGATAAGTATTTAAAAATAAAAATAAAAACACTCTCCCACTAACTCATATTTTCAAAACAACCCTACTTATCAAAACAAAAACCTACAATAAGTTAATTTTTTTTTTTTAACCCTATCCTTATAAGACGGTAACCTACATCAATAATTCTATCAAAAAAAACCTCATCCGTATAGGATGAAAAAGAATGTAAAAAAAAATTAAAAAATAAAATGAAAAGAACATGAAAAGAAATTGGAAAAAAAAAAAAACTAAATTTAAGGATTTCTATTTTTGAGAAAAGAAAAAAACAAGTCTGAACGTGTAAAAAAGAAGAAGGGAATTGGTGTGACGTTATTGATCCTATTTTTTAAATACTAGCAAGAGAAGTTATTGGATAATAGATGAGAATAATTTTGACTTAAAAATAGTCCAGTTCAAAAAGGGAAATCCTCTTATAGATAGTATAGATAAAAAGGGAAACCTTTTGGAAATACATCAGTGAGAGTTTGTGTTTGAGTGAAAAGTTTGAAAATATTCACACAAAAATGGAAAAGATAAGGGGAAAAAAAAAAGAAAAAAAGAAAGAAAGAAAGAAAGAAAGAAAATTGATACACGTTGATGCAATTGACAAAGGTATATTGTAAAAACTGAAACACAAAATACATAAAATGAATAGACCCATGAAGTATGAAAAAACACTCAAATAGAGGTTTATGCCAAAGTGATTCCTTTTGGGCTTTATTATTCATATAGACAACTTTAAAAAAAAAAGAGTTTGTGTGAATAAAAACTGAAAATTATGGAAACATCCACACACAAAAAAAGAAGAAGGAAAAGATAAGGGAAAAAATAAAAGAAAAAGAAAAATAGACACACATTGGTGCAAAGGAACAAAAGAAAAGGAAAATATGGGGAAAAAAACAAAAAAACAAAAGGAAAATAGATTTTGAGGCACGTGATATTGAAGTCAGTCACAGGTAATAAACAATAACCAAATACCATTGAATCCCTAAAAAATCTCATTCACCCACAGGTAAGTATACCTCAAACTCTAAATCATTGGTAGCCATGGCAAGTAAGAACTCAAACAATAGTCAATGATGAAGGAAAGAAAAGAAAAGAAAAACAACTTGCTGTTTAGATTAAAGATGCAGCAGATAGAACCTGAAAAGTTATTTGAATTATGTAAATTATGCTGAATTGTTTAGAACCCAAATCTGAAACTAGAAGAAATAAGAAGAAAGAAGAGGTTGTAGAGTTGAAACTGAATTTGTGTAATTTGAAGAAGAATGAGAGTAGATGCTATTGGGTTGTAAAACTGGCAAAGCGTACGTGGGTTTATGGGTTATTAAAGTAAAAGAGTTCTGTAAGAGACCACCAAAATTGTCCCTCAAAAAAGAGATTTGGGTACCGTTTGGGGAACCTCTCTTTTTGTGTAAGTGGTATGGAGTCACCACTTATTTTTTATTAAAAAAAATAAGAAAAACTAAATATATACAAATACATGACTGAATTTTTCTCTTCATTGATTGAATAAATATTAAATATTTGGAAAATTGAAAAGCTACATAGCTTTGGGTCCTAGTTACAATCTACCAAATGTTTACATGGTTTTTGTCTTAGTTACATTCTACCCAAAAAAAATAATGACAAGACTAGATCTACTTAGCCAAAGACCTAAATCCGGAGGCTAGGTTACGAAATGGGAAGGTGTAGGCACCCATTCTGCCTAGACAACGTGTAAGGTTGAATTTAATCAACCATGTGTTGGCTTTATTCCATGACAAATTTGCTTGTAATATAGCACTTAGAAACCTTGTATTTAGGTGGGAATCATGTAAGGGTAGCGTGTGAGAGAGTGTGAAGAAATGCTCAAGACAGTGCAGTGAAGCAGAGACTCGCGGCTAGGACTCGCGGGTAGCTCGCGGCTTGCAAGCCGCCAAAAGTTGCTCACGTGCAGAGCATGCAGGGGAGCTGAACAGTCACGCCACCTGGAGCACTACACGACAAAAATCCAGACTGGCCATTAAGTTAGCTCGCGACTTGAACTCGCGACTCAGTCAAGTCGCGAGGTCAAGTCGCCAGCCAGCCCTGTTTTTGGAAAAACTGACTCTTCGTATTCCATTCACACACCAGTATAAATACCCCTTATTCCCACAACATATGTGTGGCTATTCAGAGAGAAAAACCCTAAGAGAGGTTTCTTCAAAACACCCACCCAATTAGAGAGAGCTTGTAGTCTCTTCTCATTCCCTCTCTCATTGTCATACCTATTGAGAGGAGATTTCTATCCAAACACTACCCACACCCATTTAGAGTGTTGAGTGTTTTTGGAGTTTTGGGAAGCATTGGAAGATGCCAAGGATGGCGGATGCTATGGTCTAGTAGCAGGAATCCGGTAAGCTAGAAAAGAAAAAGGTTCGGCGCAACCTCGTTGGAGCAAGAAGCTTGGAGGGCTTAGGTGCACTGGGTAGATTAGGCTTGGAGGGTCTATTGCTGTCCTTGTATCCCAACTATATTTTCTAGTGGATTGATTACCGCTTGGAGGGCGGCGGAGAGGTTTTTCGCCGAGGGCTTCGGTTTCCTCTTCGATAACACATCGCGTGTTGTCTCTGTGTTTGCATCTTCCTTCCTCTCTATCTTTGCCTTTTATTTATCTGCTGTGGATTTTATTCTGTTATGGCTTAGATAGTTTTTAATCAATTTCGTATGATATCATATGTTAAGTTTCCGCACACTTGTTGTTTGACATATTGCTTGAATTGATTAAGTTTTAATTTGGGGGTCTAAACGTTCAAAGGTGTTTTTACACGTTTTTGAACTTTCAATTGGTATCAGAGCGGGTACACTTGTTGTGGTTTAAATACCTAAGTGTGATCCTTGACCCCTTGTGTTTATATGCCATGGATTGTGCTTTGTATGACTCTATGCATGATTTGGTTGGTGATGAAAGTAACATGCCACATGTTTGTGAAAATGCCTCTATGAGTGTTAATCCTCATAAGTGTGATGACATGTTAGTTGAATCTATGGGTGTTGTTGACAAACTCTTCAAGAAAAATGCTAAGAAGTTTCAAAAGAACTTGAGCAAGTTATTTTGTGAAAAAGATGATTTGATTGCTAAGCTCAATGAATCCAACAAATTGGTTGAGAAATATAAAAAACTTGCTGAAATTTCTCTTGAAAAGCTGAAAGAGTTTGAATGTTTGAATATGGACTTGGATGCTAAACTTGTTTTGTCTAACAAACTAGTTGATGATCTTAAATGTGAGAATGAATCTCTTAAGATGCATGCCAAGTGTTTGATTGCTGAACCCATTAATAAAATGGATGATAATATTTGTTGCAATCATGTTGTGGTACCCGATTTTGTGCCTAGTGTGTGTTCTACCTTAAAGGACAAATCGGTGTACATTCCTCCACATAAAAGAAATCAAAAGGTGGAGAGAAAGGCTGTTAAGTCAAAGCCTTCGTTTAGGTCTCAACCTAAGGTTTTGAATGGATCTAAGTTTGTTCCAACTTGCCACCACTGCGGTGTGATTGGTCATATAAGACCTCAATGTCATAAGTTGAAGAGGGAACAAAACCATGTTGCTAGATCCCTTCCCAAAAAGCCTAGTGGACCTAAACACATTGTTTGCCACCATTGTGGTGCCTTTGGTCATCTAAGACCTCAATGCTCTAAGTTTCATGCTTTTAAAAGAATCAAAAGAAAAGAGAAACTTGAGCTTTTTGGAAGTGCTAAAAAGAGTAAACCGGTTTTGAGTGAAAATAGCATGTTGTTAAAGAAAATGTTTAATGCTCTTAACTCCTTGACTATGTGCATCTCCGGTTCTCATTCTTCCAACCCTCGTCTCACTTCTCTTGAGACACTCATTCCAAACAATCGTTCCGTTTGGATGAGGAAGGGTTCCTATGGTTGAGCTTTTGCTCTTTTGGTCCATGATCTAATTCTTTCGATCTTTGTAGGACCCTCCATGCATTAAATGTCATATCTTCATGCATTTTGTGCATCTTGCATTTATTTGTATGCATTGTTTCGTTTTTGATCTTACTTTTATGTTTCTATTTTGTGTGAGTAAAAATCCAAAACCACATAAAAAGTGAAAAATTCAAAAAGTTTAATCGTATTTGTTTGAGCACATATCACATGTGAGTTTGGCCTTGTACCTTTGTACAAATGGCTTTGTGCATTTACGAGCTTAGCTTGTTATTTTTGCACCTATATGTTTGTGGGAAAAATCTTGACATCTTTGTGTGATTGTTGTAAATCGATTTTCAAGCTTGTCATGAATGATTTGTCAATAGTCATGTTGGTTTTGATACATGCGTAGACTTGTGCTTATATCTCTTCCCACTCTTTTATTTTTATTGCTTAAAGAGCTCAATAAATGTAAATCTCAAAATGAAAAGAGATAATGAGCTGCAAAAGCCGTCGCATATACTAGTATTTGACTAGGAAAAAGGGAAAGCGACTTATATGAAATTGTATGATGCCCAAAAAGCCAAAGGCTTGTTCATCAAATTGAAATATCACAAATTTCAGGCATCAATCTCAAAATGAGATGTTTTGATTCAAAATGATCAAATGTTATGAATTGTAAAGAAGCCAAATGAAAAGCTTCAATCTTATGTAATCATTTTCTTGTGGGAGGTCATATATGTTCATTTCTATAATTGAGATAGACCACTTGACTTAGTACTAGTTGTGTATGACTTGATTGAATTGATCATTGAAGCTTCACTCTAGACTAAGGACTATTCCACATTTGATAAACACACACAACACACTTGCCTAATGTTCAATGGATGTCTTATTCATTTGTTAGATTGTACTTGTCTAAATGTGATGTGTGTGTGCTCAATCTTATATGGATTAATCCAAAAAGATTTTTGATCATTTTATATGTTTTTGGAAGTGATTTTTATCACTTTTTGTGTTTATGTTTAGTGCCTACTTTGTTTTTCAATGTTTAAACATGTTCTGATTTGAAAAACAGGTGTCAGAATTTTTCGCGGCTCAGCTGGCGACTCGCCAGTCGCGAAACCCCAGTCGCGAGTTCATCCAGAGGCTTTTGGCGGCTCACTCGCGGCTTGCTCGCGGCTCACTCGCGACTCGCGAGATTTTCGCGACTGAAACTCGCGGCTCGCGGCTGAAACTCGCGGCTCGCGGCTGAAACTCGCGGCTCGCGGCTTGCTCGCGACTGAACCTCGCGACTCGCCCAGTCGCGAAACGCCCAGAAACAGCTTTTTAAAGGGCTTTTTGTGGGAAACTTGTTTTAAACCTCTCCCATCCTCTCTAAAACCCCTCTTTCAATATTTTTACATCAAAACCCACCAATTTGAATGGTTTTTCAATCCATTAACATCTCTAAGGTAATTATAAACTCTTTTCATTGATTTTGATCCTTAGATTATGTTTTGGAAAGTTTTGTGCTCTTGGTTGGGATTTTCATCATAGGGGTTGGGAAAACTTATTTTTTGTCTATTTTCTTCATGGGATTGGTTTCTTTTATTGATATGAATTGGATGTTGGCCCCTTGTGGCAGAAAGAACATGTATTAAGGGTGGATTTCATGATGTTCATGCATTGTTTCACATTTTTGTTCATAGTGTGCATGCTAGGTGTTTGATAAAATGCCTCTTAGACATTTTCTCGCTTGTTTGGACTCCGATGAGTACCAAACTTTGGGGTTTCTCATGTTTCCTCATTAGGAACATGTTTGGTTCATTGTTTGTGTATTTAACACAACTTGCCCCACATGTGCATTTTTCATGCATTGGTCATGCATTGCACTTAGCCACCTCTTGCACACACCTTTGCTACCCTTGTCATGCATTGGTTTATACCTTGCTTCTTCATCCTAACATGTCATGTCTGTCTTATGCTTTGTAGCATTTTACTTTGTCATGGGTTTGAGCTTCATTTTCTCATTCGTCTTGCACCCCTCATGCATCATTAGCATTGTTCGTACCTTCATCTCTTGCCCTCGTTTCTTCTTGACCCTTTGTCTATTCCTGACAAAAAGGGGGAGAGTATACTCTAGAGAATATTTCGGAGTATTTTGTCATTTCTATATGACTCTTGTGCACATCCTTAGGGGGAGAAATTCTATTTCTCATGCACATTTGTAGGGGGAGAGATATTTCATAGGGGAGATGCATATACCAAGGGGGAGAAGACATTGAGATAATAAGAAAACTTTGTTTTGAACAAGCATAGGCTTTATGGTGCTTTGAGCTATGTTTTGTGGTTCTCTTCGCATCATGTTTTTGTTTTGGACATGCATACTTCCTTAAGCTATTGTGCTTCATTAAATGCATGTTCGGATGATCAATTGATTTGCTATGTGATCATTGTAGTCATTTCTATATGACTGTTTTGGTGTTTGATCAAGTTGCTCATATGCTTTACATCATGTTTACTTGATCGCAATTTACTTGTTACATTATACTTGTCCTTTTATTACTTGCTTTACCTTGAGGGTCTAATGTGTTTTGTGCAAGTGTTTCAGGTTACAAGTATATATGTTCCAAGTGCATCACAACTTCTCATCACTTTGAAGGGGAGAAACTTTATGACTTTTAGTTTATATTGTTTAAGTTTTTATTCAATATAATGTGTTTGTACCCATATGCTTATGTAAGCTTTTAGGGTTTATGTCTTTTGCATAGTTTGTAGGCTTTATGGTATGTACCTTGCTTAGTGCAGCCTTTATGCTATGTTGAAATCAGTACTTTAATCTAGATGTTCTGCATTTTGGTTTATGTACTGTCACTCTTGTGCCCTTGTAGGATTGCTCCTAGATGCATATGCCTTGTGTGATATGCATTGGTTGAGTGTTGAGCATACAAGTGTCTTGCCTTGTGCATGTCAACTTGTATGTCCTTGTGTTCATTCCAAGTGTGAATGAGCACTGTGATCACTACATTGTGGTGTTCACTTGGTTGATCAAGCCATGGTTTGTTTCATAACTCCATCTTTGCTTGATCACATATTGCCTGTTTCATATGCATTTTATAATTTTCTGCTTACAATGATCATGGTGTATTGTTGTGTTTCAGGAGTATTATGTTCATATGATTCAAGTGCTTCACAGTTTCTAGATTTAGGTGTGAGTGAGTTTTGCCATTGTTCCCAAACTCACGTTTAAGTCTAGAGTCTGTTTTAGGGTGTTTTGTCATGGAATAGCCAAAGGGGGAGATTGTAAGGTTGAATTTAATCAACCATGTGTTGGCTTTATTCCATGACAAATTTGCTTGTAATATAGCACTTAGAAACCTTGTATTTAGGTGGGAATCATGTAAGGGTAGCGTGTGAGAGAGTGTGAAGAAATGCTCAAGACAGTGCAGTGAAGCAGAGACTCGCGGCTAGGACTCGCGGGTAGCTCGCGGCTTGCAAGCCGCCAAAAGTTGCTCACGTGCAGAGCATGCAGGGGAGCTGAACAGTCACGCCACCTGGAGCACTACACGACAAAAATCCAGACTGGCCATTAAGTTAGCTCGCGACTTGAACTCGCGACTCAGTCAAGTCGCGAGGTCAAGTCGCCAGCCAGCCCTGTTTTTGGAAAAACTGACTCTTCGTATTCCATTCTCACACCAGTATAAATACCCCTCATTCCCACAAGATATGTGTGGCTATTCAGAAAGAAAAACCCTAAGAGAGGTTTCTTCAAAACACCCACCCAATTAGAGAGAGCTTGTAGTCTCTTCTCATTCCCTCTCTCATTGTCATACCTATTGAGAGGAGATTTCTATCCAAACACTACCCACACCCATTTAGAGTGTTGAGTGTTTTTGGAGTTTTGGGAAGCATTGGAAGATGCCAAGGATGGCGGATGCTATGGTCTAGTAGCAGGAATCCGGTAAGCTAGAAAAGAAAAAGGTTCGGCGCAACCTCGTTGGAGCAAGAAGCTTGGAGGGCTTAGGTGCACTGGGTAGATTAGGCTTGGAGGGTCTATTGCTGTCCTTGTATCCCAACTATATTTTCTAGTGGATTGATTACCGCTTGGAGGGCGGCGGAGAGGTTTTTCGCCGAGGGCTTCGGTTTCCTCTTCGATAACACATCGCGTGTTGTCTCTGTGTTTGCATCTTCCTTCCTCTCTATCTTTGCCTTTTATTTATCTGCTGTGGATTTTATTCTGTTATGGCTTAGATAGTTTTTAATCAATTTCGTATGATATCATATGTTAAGTTTCCGCACACTTGTTGTTTGACATATTGCTTGAATTGATTAAGTTTTAATTTGGGGGTCTAAACGTTCAAAGGTGTTTTTACACGTTTTTGAACTTTCACAACGTTTGGTCTTTTAGACTCTTGTGACCAATGTACTTTTTTATGCATGTCATGAATGATATGTTGAACATGTGACACTAAAATTAAATCACACAAATTTATTTATGAATGAAGTCTTTTCTTTTGAAAATAATCACATTTGTTTTGAGTGGTAAAAAAATGGATTTTGATTTATCAAAATACTAGATCTGTTTTGTGGTATGTGGAGAAAAAAGTGGTTTTTGCAGATAAAAATTCAGAATTGTGTAGTGATGATTAAAAAAAAAAAAAAGATTTTTAATGACAGAAAAATCAAATCTTTTTTTATTGTTAAAAAAGAATGAAAAATATTTTTTTAAGAAGAGAGTTTCACTCACAATATGAATTTATGCAATCATGAATTAAAACAAACACAAACAAAGTAGTACATGATCTCTTTCTTTATTTCAACAACTTGCGTGTATTAAAAAATTAGATTTGTATCTTAAGAAAGATAAAAATCAGTTTTCATTTGAGAAAAATTCAGATCTACGTCTAATAAAGATACAAATCTATTTTTGTATTGAGGAAAATTTAGATTTACATTTAGAAAAGATGCAGATTTGTTTTTATATTGAGAAAATTCTAGATCTACATCTAGAAAAGATGCAGATCTATTTTTATGTTGAGAAAAATCCAAATCTACATCTTGAAAAGATGCATATATATATATATATATATATATTTTTTTTTTTAAAGAATGGATCTATTTTTATGTTGAGAAAAACTCTAGATCTATTTTATTTTAATAAAAAAAAAAAGTTATTCACATGCAGATTATTGGCATTCAAGAAAGAGATTATAACAATCACACACAAAAAAGGAAAAAAAAAAAAAAAAAAAAGAAGCAATCATGCTGTAAACAAAACAATAATTAACAATTCATGTTATGGACATTTGAAAAAGAAAAAAAATATAACATGCATCATCACATCATAAGAAAAAGGGTTAAGAAGCAACCTCTTGCATGAGCACTCTTTGTTCTTGAGAGGATGTTTTAGGGTTCAAAGAAATTTATGCAATTCTCTTTGAAACCTATAAACCCTAATTTAAGCATCAACACTCAGAGCCTAAAACGTATGCTTCTCAGAGCGTAAAAAAAAGGTGCTGAATTATGAAGTTCAATCTCTATTTATAGAGGTCAGAGGACTCTAAAAAATAGGTATGGACGATTAGGTTGTGAATCCGAACGCATACTTTTGCGAAAAGATCGAAAAGAGTATGCCTTATCATCACCCGAAGGCCGTTGTGCCAAAGCCCAAAGATGCCAATTCGGCACTTTTAAAGTGTCGTTCAGCACTCCAAAAGTGTCGAATGGGCTTTTGGACACCAAACGTTCTTTCGTGTTCGGGTGCCATTTGGACTCTCCTTCTAGGGTTATTTGACTGGTTCTTGTACCTAGACGTGTTTTCATCCTCCGTCTATGATTTTTTTATTTTTTATAATCTCTTTTGTGGATAATTCAGGCTATTTAAGAACAATCATCTTGTAGATAAATACCCTAAAATAAATCTTGATAAAGTTCATATTATCCACAATTTTATTGTTATCTAATCATCCCTTTTATTCCTATGCATGCAATCCTATTTTAAACACTAATTATCAACCAATCATAGAATTATTTAATTAATTTTAATGGCTTGACCAATCAGAATTAATTTAAACCAATCATGTGTGGTCGTCCTTACCTAGACACAATGTATGTTGACCGTACAAACTTGATCATGCGATATCTTTTAATTCGATGGTCTGATTTAAAAACCGGAAACACCGTTGCAATCGTTAGAATCTCAATAAATGAATTAATGCATGTAATGCAAAGACAAGTTGATGCATGTAATGCAAGAACCAATTGATGCATGTAATGTAATCATGGTTTTTGACGTACATGGATGGTCATTTAAGTCATTCTCCTTGATTAAATTATGGGTGCAAAATTGAGTGTCTACCAATTTTATTTTAAGTATTTATCCCCGTTAGTTGAAAACATATAAGTGAATGGTATGGGGGTATTTTAGAACCATGAAAATGAGGAATCCAAACAGAAGAAGCTCCTTAAATAGTAGTATAGATAGATGAAAATGGTGACATTGAGTAACGAACCTTGTTCTCTGTAGCCATCCCTATGATTTTGATCATTTGTATTTTCAACTTCTTCAATTCTTTGTACATCTGCAATGTAACTATAGAAAATGCTCAATTGGTGTAATTATATATAAAACAATAATGGTGAAAGCTTTATAGAAGGATATAAACATGAAATTGAAAATATAAATGGTGACATTGAGTAACGAACCTTGTTCTTTGTAGGTATCCCCTTGGTTTTGCTTTACTATATTTTCAAGTTCTTCAATTATTTTTGTAACTGTAATGTACTTCTATAAAATGCTCAATTGGTGTAATTATATAAAAAAAAATAATGGTTGTTAGGACATATGTAAATCATGTTAGGAACATATGTCATTATGGAATTGGCTAACCCTTTGATAAAATGCACTTTACTTGTATTTGGATAGATCTAGTATGGGTTTATGTACTTCAAGGAACAAGAGTTCAAGTCTAGTATTGAAGCCATGCAAATTTGTCTAAGAAACAAGTGAGAACAAGAGTCCAAGTCTAGTATTGAAGCCATGCAAATTTGTCCAAGAAACAAGTAAAGAAATGCTGATTCATTAAAGCTCAACGACTCTCGATACCTTGAAACAAGTGAAGAAGTGCTAATTCATTAAATCTCGATAGCTCTCGATAGCTCACAACAGATAGCTTAACAAATAGCTATCTATCGAGAATTACGAAAATCGGTTTTTCAGATTTGATTTTTGACCCATGCTTATGTATTTGTGTAGGGTTTATTTTCTCATAACCCTAGACATATATAAGGCTTATTTTAAAGGCTATCACATAAGAGAATACAAGGAGAACACATCCAAAAAGTTGACCGATGCCTTATTCTCTCTAAAAGAAGCTATTGCATCTTTGCGCCTTAGGGTTTTGTAACCAAGTGCTTCTTGATCTTTATTGTTGATGAAGTGAAGAACTTTGCAACTAACATCTTTTTCAAGTTGGTGTGTTTGTCACGTACTGGGAGCCGTGCATCACTGGTTAGTCACGTACTGGAATCTGTGCAAAAAAGGTGGCGTTCATATATTGAAGATTTCAGAGATTCTGATGCGGTAGAAGGTTTCTGTTGTAAGTTCATCTATTGGGATTGTAGAGTCTAGGGTAAAGGTTTTGTACTAGATCTGAAACTTCTCTTTACTATAGTGGATTGCTTTTTGGGAAGGTTTTCCCCTAGGTTTTTTACTGTGAAACTAGTTTGTTTCATTGGTTTTCCTAGTTTATCATATCTTGTCTTATTTACTTTTCCGCTGCCTGGTATTGACATTAGTTTCTTTTAACAAGGTTTATTTGTAATAAATCTAATTAACAACTTGGGTTTAAAACTTGTTAATTCTATCAACTAGGGTCTAAATTTCCCAACAATGGTGAAAGCTTTATAAATATATTATATAAAACTTACCATTATTAACATCAAAATTTATATGACTTGGTCCAGCCTTAAAGTCATTTGCTATTATAGTTGGATAGGTTGGAGTGAGACCTAAATTTAATATTATAAACATTAAGTTCGTATCTTTTCTACATTGACATACAACTAACATGCCAAAAACTATGGATTTTCTCAAAATCATAAGATTCCAAGCAATGAAGAATGTTTAAAGATACAAAACTATAATCTCACCACTGACTTCTTGCATAGCCCTATGCTCAACTGGCATATTGTGTGACAAGTTATAGATATGTGTAAGCCGACGACTTCATCCAGCCTCATGATTAGGTTGTATTAGTGATGGGTTTGTTGATGTTAAATTAGAATGTATAACATCTTTTTCATTTAAATTTGCTAGGCTTCCCACTAAAATGTGATCATCACCCAAAGTTCATTGTCTTTGTCTTGAGTTTTTGGCACAATGTCTTGCCAATCGAATATTTCTGCTTTCATTGTCTTCTCATTGTATTCTTAGGTGAGCATAATATCTCCATCGTTCTCGACGACATTCTATGTCATCGGTATTCACCATCACTGTATTTTGAGAACTCATTTCTAGATGAAATTAAATTAAATTTATAGTGATCGTTGCACATACATACACAATAATTAATAGATTTTTCCTTGTCACAAATAGGGTGTATTAAAACCTCAATAAAGTGAACTAATTTTGAACAAATTAATCACATGTAAGAATTGTAATAATATGTGTAATTGTAATAAATTTTTAGTAAAATAGGAGAAATAAGTTACACTTCTTAAAATTATTAAATTATTATTTTAGGTAGAAGTTTTGAGAGCTTATGAATTGTATGTGATTAGTAAACTTTGAAACCACACCTAGTAATCAAAAATATTAGCTTTAGATATTTATATACAATTGAACTTGATGAGGATTAAGAAAACTTCATATGATAAAAATACCCATTCACCTTTCAAATAATCTTTGATAACAAACAAAAAAAAAAAAGAAAAAAAAGAAAAAAAAAAGAGGCTACTAATGAAACGAAACTAACAATTACGAAACCATGTCCAAACTTTCAATTTCTGGAAAAAATCTGATATCGAGAAAGTAAAATTCACAAGTTTTCAAAGTGTAGCAACTGGGTAGTCCATTTAGAGCTTAAAAGTATTCATCCAGAGATTAAGCATAAATACGCCATACTTAGAATCAAGGGGAAAATTTTATAAATACCTCTTTACTTCACAAAGAGTTAAAGGGTCATCTATATCTATATAATAACTAATAGCAGAAACATTTGACTTTTTGTTGACCGCTCCTCATTCCGCCACGTGGTTACATAAATTAATGCCATGTCTACCATTAAAAACATAGAACAATGTATCTTTTCGGTTGTTTGCTTATTTACTTTCAGTGGGTAACTACCTTTTGTTTGCTTTTTTTTTTCTTCTCTACATTTTTCCATTTTCTGTTTTTTTTTTTTTCCCACTGCGAGAACAAACCCAACGAAGGTTCTTCACAAACATTAGTTGCTCTTGCTTATTCTTGCATTAGTTGGCCTAACTCTTTCAAACCCACACTGTTAACTTTTTGTTTTCTATTTTCTGTTTTCTTTTTTCCCTTTGTCAGAAGAAACCCAGCAAAGTTTGTGGAGAAAAAAACAGAGTAACCCAGCAAAATCATTACGGTAACCTTCCACTAATTGGATAGAAATATTGTTATTGTGTAATTTATATTCATATTTTCGTTAATATTACTTTCGGTGGTCATATTGATTTATTACATAGTAACATTGGGTAACTACCTTTTGTTTGCTTTTTGTTTTCTTCTCTCCATTTTTCCATTTTCTCTTCCTTTTTTTTTTTTCCCCGCTGCGAGAACAAACCCAGCGAAGGTTCTTCACAAACATTAGTTGCTCTTGCTTATTCTAGCATGTCTAACTCTTTCAAACCCACACTGTTGACTTTTTTGTTTTCTTTTTTCCCTCTGTGAGAAGAAACCCAGCAATGGTTGTGGAGAAAAAAACAGAGTAACCCAGCAAAATCATTATGGTAACCTTCCATTAATTTGATAGAAATATTGTTATTGTGCGATTTATATTCATATTTGCGTTAATATTACTTTCGGTGGTCATATTGATTTTGATGTTGGATTACATAGTAACGTAACTGGTTTATTCTTTTCTAATATTATTCCTTTTTCAAACAACAACTTTAGACAACCTTACAATGCAATAGTAAAATGAATACAGTGAATAGAATATGATTGCTTTGGCGATTTAAAAACAATTTTTAGACATGTTGATGAGAAATATAAAAGCCATGGAAGAGTTGGGTTTCTAGCATTACAGGAACTGTTCAATTTGTCAACAGGTTGTGTATTTCTATTTATTTATTTATTTATTTATAATAATAATGAAGGTTAATGACTAAGACATTGAAATTTTGTGCATACCATGTGTTTGATAAAATTCCTTACTTACTCTTGCATTAGTTTGTAGCCACTTTATAGTTATTGAACTTACAATTTATGTCCTACTATTTCTACAAGGTGCCTGAAGAGTTTGACCTGCCTATGCAAATAGCAAACCTTATTGGGAAAACATTTGTCTTCCAATTGGAACTCAATGATTATAACCTCAAACAAGGATGGGAGATCTACACAGTAAAGAAAGTTTTTGATCCAGTTATGCAGACTGACAATTCAGTTAAACTTGATCAAATAACTGATGTGAGTACTTTTATATTAAATTTAAATAAAAATATTAGATATTTTTAATGTTACTTATTCATATCATAATACAATTTACACCATATTCTTTTAACAGTATTATATGAGCGATGCTACAAATGATTCTGACAACAACTTACCAAGTGAAAAAGATGCGAATCCTACAAATTATGCAAGTGATGTACAACTCACACCTATTGCAGATCGACAAAAGAGGAAAAGGAAACAAAGACTCCTTTAATCTGTTGAAGCTTATGTTACAAATTATTTCAACTTTTCTTACAATAATGCAATCACCATTAGAAGGTGTTCTGTTATCTATTGGGAATAGATAAATGACCTTACAAAATAGGTAACAAAGGAATATGTGGTGTTAAATATTTTGTCTACGTGTGTATTGGTTTTATTTGATGGATGCATGTTGTCCACCTGTTGTATTGGTTTTATTTGATGGATGCATGATAGTCCGTCTGTTGTTTTCTTATGTTTTTGGTAGTTTACTGGTTTTGCATGATTGTGCACCTGTTGTATTGGCTTTATTTGATGGATGCATAATAGTCCACCTGTTGATTTCTCATGATAGTCTACATGTTGTATTGATTTTACTTGTGGAAGCTTTCATGGTCTGCTTTACTGAAACATTCAACCTTTCTCACAAAAAAGAAAAGAAAAAAACCTTTTACTGTGGGCTTGTATTGCTTTAGCCCATGGTTTGTTAACCCTGCCCAAAATTTATCTTTGGGATTGAATCTGCATTCATGAATATATATAGGATCAAATGGCCCATATTTAATATAGGATTTATTTATGACAGTGTCAATTTGTAATGATGATATAGGATTCAATAGAATTTTTTAAAAAAAAATCAAAACTTAATGCATACGACTTCTTGATGCATATAAAAGCATGACACGGCACTTGATGCAAAGAAACATAATCATGGCCTACTACAATTAACATGAATCAATATATATCTCATATATTAAACGTAACATAGCATATAGGTTCAAAAATCAAAAGAGATTTACAAAAACAATCACGGCAGAAAACTAGAAAACCAAGAAATCAGTTTTTCTTTAATTCTAAAACTCAATCACATGTTATATATTTTCTAAATTTTCTTCATTTATAATGAACGATGATATATTCATCATGTTTGTATGTGTTGAGACAATGTTGTCACTTTTAGATGGTTCTTGGACTTAAAAATTCATTATTTTTCATTTCACCTATTGGTTTTTCTTTGTGGGTGTTAATAAATGTCTGAAATGTATAGCTGTTAGCAAATATTTTAGCTACATGATTTTATTTTACAAATTCAATTTTGGTGTTGTAGTAAAATAAACCAAGATTAAATTTTATATTATACTCAATAACTTTCCCGTGCATCGCACGGGTTAGCGACTAGTTTCAAATTATAACTATTCTTAAAACCAAGAGTATAGATGGGGTCAACTTAAAAATCCTAGAAAAGATAGATTTTGGTTCCAACTAGTTTCAAGCACAAATGATGAATTAAACCATAAGCCAAGAGAGTTGTGATAAGAGTTCAAAACCAAATTAACCACGCGAAATCTTTCATTTCAAAGAGTTTGAATTTTGAAACAAAGATTAAAATTTTAGAATTAAAATCCTCTACACAACTCAACATATGCTCCACCCAAGCTAAGATTGTTCATAAACATATGAGAGAGAACATTCATTTACATCATTCTTTGAGGCGACAAATATTATAGCATTATCATAGGAAGGTCAATCCATGTACTATAAGAGCAAAGAAAATCCCAAGGAAAATCCGAAATCTTGAAACTCAACAAATAGGAATTTCAAAGAGGCTGCTTAAAACGCCCTTTTTTTTGTGCAAAACAATCTTAGGACTTCAATTCAAAAACTTAGGTATACAAATATAATGCAAATAATCAACAGACTACTAACATGAGTAGAGTACATAATCATGACAATCCATACCACACAATTATTTCAAGAACCTACAACAGAGTTGCTAAACAATAAAGCTTAAACAAATTTCAAGCCATTGCAATCAATCAAAATAACATACAAATACAAGATAGTTTCTCACACAAACTACCTCAAGGAAACCACCTCGCATGGATTACTAAAACAAAACCTAATGCTCTAACTTAGATCATTATCATTTCCTAATTAAAATGTCTACAGAATCACAACCTTGCTTTGCTACCATAACTGTCACGCCCTAAACCCAAAATGGTCCAAAGCATGAGAAAAGAACCATCAAGAGAGAGACTATAGAAGATTTTTCTTTTCTTTTCTTTTCCAAATGATAAGAATATATAACCATACTGAAATCTCTACATTACAAGTCAGAGCTCTATAACACAATCACAACAATACAACTAAAAATCGTGTGCCTCCATATAATACAAGAATATATTATTGTCGATGCCTCGTGGCTGGTCGACCACCCATCGTGGTAACACTTATGAACCTTTCTCTTATCTCAATGTGAGAGTTGTATGATATGGAAGTGTGTCGTACCTCTGGTGTGTGACTAGAATCTGAGTCGATTTTAAGGAAATTACCAAGGGTAAGTGAAGTCACCACAAATTATTGGGTTTTTCTAAGGTGTGATTTGTCACTTGACTTTATTTGATTTTATTACTGATCCTAGGCTAAGAAAAGGGCGTTTTGCCTAATCTAATGTGGATGGGTAAAAAATCTTGATTCTTAAGTTTGG
Source organism: Quercus lobata (assembly GCF_001633185.2). Classification (NCBI taxonomy): domain Eukaryota; kingdom Viridiplantae; phylum Streptophyta; class Magnoliopsida; order Fagales; family Fagaceae; genus Quercus; species Quercus lobata. The sequence goes on along the minus strand of NC_044905.1, from coordinate 41,834,303 downwards.
AAGTCTGGTTACGTGTGGGGAAGGTGTTAGGCACCCCACAATGCTTGTCTGTAGACAATCCTTTATTTTGGTAAAATCATAATTTTTGAACATTGACAGTTGAAAACAAGTGATTGGCATTAGTTTTTGGGGCTTTAAGCGAATTGGGCTTTAAGGTTTGGATTCAGAAATGGTGTGGTCTCGTTCAATGCTTTCCAAGTGTGTTTGGAATCGTTTTCAAATTTCCACGGCAAAAATCTAGCAACATTTCACCTTATTCTTGTAGTGGAAATCCGACAGGGCTTTGCCTCAGATGCGTCATAGCACACAAAAATGCTATTCTCACCAAGCTTTCAACGTGAGAATATGGCAATGGGAATACCCTATTTTGACAGTGAAAATCTAGCAGAGTTTCGCGTCTGGTGCTCTATGACGCATTGGTAGGGTTTCGCGTTTGTGTATGCGGTGCATATCGACATGCTCATACTTTGATAAGCCGAAGCCCTTCAAAGCATCAAGCATGTTGATGCGTGTTGCATACATGGGGAAACCATTGTTACTGGGTGATATGGATCGGGACAATCACATCGCGATGATCATACACACAATATAGCATGAATATGCACCTATGACAATCGCCTTGAGCAAATACCCACACTACAAGGTCACGAGCTTTCATGACTAGAGAGGGTCACTCACATAGCCATGAGAGTCCATCATACAAAGTGCACAATCACTCATATACAAGCAAATATAGATATACATGCATCATGCACAATGCAACCACATAGAGTAGGAAAGTAAATCAAACATTACCAACGTTTTAAGGGTATGGCCCAGCAAGGTACAGGAAATGTAAAACAGACATTGCCATATTTAGGGAACACAGCCCAAGCAAGGAGCAAGAAAGTAAATGGCTACAAGGAGAGGGGGAACCCTAATACATGCTCTAGAGAAGAGGCTTAGAGAGAGAGAAAGAGAAAACTGCTCTGGAGGGGCTAGGTCCCATAATCTACTGAACATTTCACCTTGGTAGGCTTGCATCTTCTTACTTGCATCCTCGCCCTTTTTGCTTACACCTAGGAGATCGCATCGTTGCTCCAAGTATCCATGCTCCATGCGTGCACATGCAAAGACAAAAGGAGTAAGCTAGTAGACAAGCAAAGGAAGAAACAAGGGAAAAAGGGAAAGCATGCCAAGAACACACTAATGAAGAGAGCCAAACGAGGGCAAACAAAGCATGCTAAGCATATGAAAGAGCAAACAAGCATGTTATCAAACGAAAGAGGGTGTCCTCGGAGGACAAATGTAGGTTTGGATCGAGTGTCCATAGTTTCATTGGATTGGAGTATGGATGACACATAGACTCATGCATGAACATGTAGGCAAGCATTCAAAGATGCATAAAAGCGAAGAAAGCCAAACAAGTGGCACAAAGCAAGAGAGGCAAGCATATAAACATCGCATGGAATGGAGAAAGGTGTGTATCAAGCACACTAACACCACAGAGGTATATCTCACAAGTGGTTACACCCTAGGAGGGGTGGATGTGACCACACAAGCAAACCCATGGGGGGCACAAAGCATGGCAAAGCCTAGATCTAGATAGGTAAGCATGGAGATAAAGCATAGAAGCAAGCATGCAAACATAGACAAGCAAAAGGAAATGATCCAAACCCTTTGATATAGGCCTACGTGTATGGATGTAGGCCTAGACCACAAGATCTAGATCTACACCCCACCGAAAGGACCAAAAACAAGAAAGAGAGATATCAAGAGGCAAAAGGGCTATAGAAGCACATGGCATAGCAACCAATATAGACCTAAGCACACAAGCATGGCACGAAGCACATAAACACATAGATCTAAGCATAGGCATGACACGGGGCCCAAAGAGACATCGATCTAAACATAGGCATATATGTCTAAGCATAAACATGTAAATCTAAGCACAAGCATGGCATAGAAAGCAATAGTAATGTAGATCTAAGCATAAACATAGCAAGGAGCACAAAAGCATGTAGATCTAAGCATAAACATGGCAAGGAGCCTAAAAGCATGTAGGTCTAAGCACAAACATTAAATTTAGATATATCCTAGACCAAGAAAGCTAGGCCAACATCATCAAAGCGATAAATCATGGCAAAAAGCAAGGAAACATGCTAGAGAAACCATAAAACATGCTAGGAAGCAAGACTATGCTAGGAAAAGCAATAAAGCATTTATTAAGCAAGATAAATCTAGGAAAAGCTATAAAAAGTAATGGGTGTGGATTGTAGCTAAAACGCTACATCCACAACCTTAAACCTCAAATCCAAGTATGGAACCAAGGAGAGGAAGATTTAGTGCAAAGAAAACTACCTTGTGATTACAGAGAAAATATGAGAATCTAAAGTGTTTGAAGGTTTTTGGATGTAGTTGGGAGAGAAAATAGAGAGAGGAGAGAGAGAATCAACCTAGAAACTGCCCAAAATCCCTTTTTTTTTTTGGCAAAATGAGGGGTTTGGGGGTATTTATGGACCTTGGCACACCTTTTGAGGTCGAGCCAGCAGCGCTACAAGGTGTGTCGAGTCAACTCGACTGACGTTAGCAATTTTGTGTTTTTTTCGCTTTTTGGTTCTGACTTCAATTGCATATTTCAAGGCCTTCTTTAACTCAGATTAAACTGATCTTAGTGTCTCTGAAAATATTTGGATGTCTAGTTTCCAAAACACTAAAGAAATTGAAAATTCGACGGTCGAATCAAAATATATGGCCTCAGGAAATGTACTGACGTGCATTGCACGGTTTTCTGGATATCTCAACTGTTTTAACTCCGATTTTGACCCATGAATAGTTGTTAGAAAGGGAATTTCATAATCTTCGCAATGGCACTAGTCCCAACCCATTCAAAAGGTTAGATCAAAATTAAGGTTTCTAGTGCCCTTGGTAGTCAACCTCGGGTCAAACTTGATCAAAGTTGACGAAAATCATTGAGTAGCTCAAGTTTGATGTAGAAATATGAAAAATGTCATTTTAGGATGATTTTGACCGACTTTGATTTTTGGTCAACCCAGGGTTGACCAGGGGCATTTTGGTCAATTTTGACCTAAAATGGCACTCTGAGTGCTCTAATGCCCGAACGGGTTACGCCACATCAATCTAGATGCTTTCGCATGTTAGGACATTTGTGAATCATGTTAGAAACATATGTTAATATAGAATTGGCAAATCCTTTGAGAAAACACACTTTACTTGTAATTGGGTAGACCTAGGATGTGTTTAATACTTCAAGGAACAAGGTTTCAAGTTCAAGTGTTAAAGCCATGCAAGTCTGTCCAAGAATCAAGTGGAGAAGTGCTGGATTTTAAATCTCCACAGCTAGCTCAACAGCTAGTATCTATCGAGGTTTAAAAAGCTGTTTTAGCTCGATACTCGACAGCTGCTCGACAGATAGGGTATCTATCAAGGTTTATTAAAATCAGTTTTGTAGAGCTAATTTCACTCCAATCCGTGAATAGATATTTGGGCTTTCTTTTCTCACAACCCTAAACATATATAAGGATTGTTTTAAGGGCCGTCACAGCTGATGCAATTTAATGTAAAAGTTTTTCACAAGCATATTGTGAACTAGAGACATATGCCCTAGTACATCTTTCTATTCAAGAATCTGCTATGTTTGTAAACTATAGGGTTTTGTAACCAAGAAGCTTTGTGATCTTCATCGTGTGATGAACTGAATATTTATAGCCAACATCTTTCTCAATTTGGTGAGTAAGCCACATACTGGGATCTGTGCATTGAATTAGTTAGTCACGTACTGGGAGACATGCATTGAAAAAGAGAGATTGTCACCACAAAACAAGTCCAATTGGGTATTGGGGTAAGAGTTCAACTGTAGATTGGTATAAGGTACTAGGATTCCTTTACTTATAACTGCTTGTTGTAATAATGGTGGATTCTCGGGAATGGTGACCTTAAAATCATCCGGTGGGGTTTTTGCCATGTAGGTTTTCCCTATTCATAAACAAATCACTGTGTCAATTTATTTTCCATTGCATTTTAACTTAATTGGTGATTTGTTTGTGTTACCACGCTTATTGCATGCTATTTGAATTAATTAATTAAGTCGGTTAATTAATTGGTTAATTCATCACAAAGGTTCAATACATTCTTGGCCTATCAAGTGGTATCAGAGCAAGCACACTTTGATTATGTTTTAATCTTTGCTGTGTGATCCAATGACCCTTGTTTGTCATGGATAGAGGACAGTCTCTCATTATACCTCATTTATTTGATGAAACTAACTATGCATACTGGAAAGTACGCATGAGAGCTTTCTTGTAGTCATTAGATGAGAAAGTGTGGTAAGCTATGGAGATAGGCTAGACCAAACCAAAGGTAGAAAATTTCAACAGTAGGGCTTTGGCTTGGAAGCATGGACCATCCTCTAGACAACCTATAAAGGAACCAAGGCTGTCAAGGATACAAAGTTTTAGAGGCTTACCATGAGCTTTGAAGAGATTAAGATGGAGGAGGATGAGTCATTTAATGAGTTCTATGCCAAGCTCAAGGACATAGTGAACTCAGCCTTTAATCTTGGGTAAACCATTCTTGAACCCAAGATTGTTAGAAAGGTACTCAGATCTCTACCCGAGAGATTTCATGCCAAGATCACCACAACTAAGGAATCAAAGGATATTGACAAAATTCCTTTAACAGAGTTGGTTGGCAATTTACAGACTTATGAGTTAGGTTTAACAAGGATTGGGAAATCTAGTAAAGGAAAGAGCATGGCATTGAAAGCCAAGAGTAGTGACACTGATGAGTCTTCAGACGATGAAGATTTTAAGATGAAATCCTATATCACCTGGCAATTCAAAAAGTTTATGAAGAATGCCAATGCTAAAGGATTTGACAAAGACAGCAAGCAGTCCAACTCATCTTAGTTTAAGGACCAGGACAAAGGAAAGAAGGATGCTAGGGATGGCGGTCAATACACTGTTCTCTTAGGACCAAAATGCTTAGGGTATCAAGGCTTCGGTCACATGAAACAAGAGTGCCCTATGTATCTCAAGACCATTGGGAAGAGAAAGGCACTTGCTACTACCTTGAGCAACACTGAGCCTGAAGATGATTCTGACAATGAGGATGATGGAATCCTAAATGCCTTCACTGCCATTATAAATACTGAGGGGATTGTTAAAGATGTGGACGAAGAAAAGGACTTGGTGGAGTCTAAATTTGAGAAGATGGATGAGCAAGATGACAACCACACAACCTATGCAAAATTACACAAGGTCTCAGAAAAACATGAGAAGTTGTATAGGTTGGCCACCAAGAAGCTCAGTGAAGTGGAGCTTGAACGAGAAGAAATCTCCACAAAGTTTGATGAAGCCAATTAGACAATTGGAGTATTGCGATTTGAGAACAACTTCCTAGCTAAGAAGACTAAGAAACTTGAGGCAGAGTTGTTCCAAGTTAGAGCTCAGTTGGAAAGGACTTCAAGGGCAAAGCTTGATGAGATGCTCAGTCTTCAAAAATATGTTTTTGATCGAATCGGTTTAGGGTATGATTTCTCTTCTCCTAGTGTTGCTTCTACTAGTACTACTGTTTTTGTTCCTCCAAGTAATAATGTTGAATCTAAGAACAATGATGTGAAAAATGTGTTAGCTAGTGAAAACATAGACAATGGTAAATCTATCTTAGGAGCACCCCCTAAACTTGATAAGAAAGAGACTAAAAACCCTAGGGCTAAGAAGGGAAACACTCAAAAGCCTAAATAAGAAGGGAAACACTCAAAAGCCTAAACAGAAGAAGCAACATCTCTGTCATCACTATGGAACATCTGGACAAATTCGACCTAATTGCTACAAGTGGTTAGCCACTTAACAGAGTAACATTATGATCTCATCGGGAAACCAGAATAAGTTTCTATCCTCCTTTGCTCCTCTTAGAGATCTACTCAAAGCCCTCATGTTCCTTTCGAACTTGAATGGATTCAATTCTTCCCCCTCACCACCAGATCAAGGGTTTGTAAAACAGAAAGATTCTTCCAAGGTGTGGAAGAAAAAAGGCTCCAAGTGATTTAGTCACTTTTCCTCTCTCTTCCTTTCTTGTTCTCCTTTTTGTATTACTTGTGTGTTTTGCTTTTATGTTATGAGTCAGTCTAGTTTTATGCTTTGCTTTGTTTAACATGTTTTTGTTTGTTTATTTTTTAGTTTTGCTTTATTTTGTTTTTCATTAAAAAAAATTGAAAAAATAAAAAAAATACAAAAATAGTGTGTTTTTGTGTACATTGGTACTTGTGTACCTTGGATAGCCATTGAAACAAAGTTTTCTAAACTTTGTATCATTTGTAGTTTAGATCAATATCTCTATGCACAACAAAGCAAATGGGTTTTATGGCTCGTGTTTGTGATGTATAAGATTAAGTAATCTCTTGTACTTAATACTCGTATCGCTCCTTTTGATGGGAAGGACTAGAAAATCCTAAGAGAAAGGCACAAATAACCATCTCACCACTGTTACCCGCCAATCATGAAATGACATATGTACACTTTGGCATAGCAAAAGTGCAATGTCAAAAGCTTAACATAACTGGGTATTTCTTTTCTCTCTCTTATATGCCTATGCATGGTTTGCTTAAAAGAAAATAAGCAAAGAAAAATAAAAAGCAAAAAGAATCAAAATGCTTTATATATATGATTGTAAGCATGTCTTCTAGGAGATGTGAGAGTTATAGGATGTACCTCGAAGGTGATAGTCCCCATCAAACAGTTATGATTGTGTGTGAATTAAAGTGATTTTCTCATATCTCAAATTGTCATAATATGTAGACACGTATGCAATCTTGCGATATTTTTTACAGACAACACGCAATATTCTTTACTATTCTTGATACATGTGCAAGTACAATATGATTTGGCCATCACAAGGAATACATGTGTTAATGTATGCTCACTAAACTGTCTTAACTTGTTTTTGAAATATAAAATTGGTTAAACTTGTTTTTTTTGTGTGTGTGTGTGTGTGTTTTAGATCTAAATGCTTGACATTTTTCTTGTTGAGAGATGTTTTTGAGAGCTTATAATGTTGTTTGGATCTTTGGTTGAATAGCATGTTTGATTGCATTCATGTCTATGTATTTCTCTTCTTTGAAAAATTGTTTTTAAGCAATCTCGATAGCTAGGCTATCTATCGAGCCTTTTCAGCTTCCTTTCTCGATAGCTGTTATGGCAATCTTGATCCTTCGAGATTCTTGAGATTCAATCTCATAGCTGCTTGACAGCTATTCGATCCATCGAGGAAGTTTCTAGATGTTCGATAGATGCTTAATAGCTTCTCGATCCATTAAGCCCCTTTTGCTGTAGACACCTCTCGACAGATCCTCTATAGCTATTTCCTACGTTTTAATTCTTAACAGATGTCGACACCTCTCGATCCATCAAGAAACTGGGTTTTCAATATAAAGGGTCCGTGCAATGTTTTCTTCATTTCTCCCCGATCTATCTCGACAGAAAACGTCTCTTCCTCTTCCCAAACACCTCTCTCTCACTTCAAACTTCATTCCCAAGGGTTTTTCGGCCTGGTTTGATCTTTCTTCTTCTGGTAAGATCTTCTTTCTTTCACTTTTTCATGCATTTCATGTTTTTGACCTAACTTTTGGGATTTTTTGATAAACTTTGGGGTTTTTCAAAAATTTGAAGTTTTTGTGAAGTTTTTGGGACGGGTTTTTGTTTAAATGATTTTAAAACATCATGCATTGCATTACATTTGCATTTTAACTATATTTTCATGCATTATAGATGTGTGCTATACACGTTGAATTGTTGTGCGTTGTTAGGTTTGGATTGGGCTGAGCCCATGATGCTTTTTATGTTGCATATCACATGCTCATGCATTTTCATGCATACGTACCATCATTTCTTTATATTCAGATTTTGATATGTGTTGGTGCTTTTTTTGTGTTTCTCTCTCTCCTTCTCTCTTTCTTTTGGTTAGTTGCTCTATGGCACCTAAACGAAAATCCACTCTGTCCCAAAACCCTCTTCGTTCTAGGGCATCTTCCTCTGATTCTACCCCCTCCCATGTTAGGTTCCATGATGAGAAGGCTAAGTCAGACTTCTTGGAGAACATTTCACAACACGGCATTCATTCGGAATGTCAAGTCATTCTATCAGATTTTTCCGATACTGACCTTCCTGCTGTCATCTATAGTCGGGGTTGGGAGTCACTGTGTGGCATCCCGATCACTTGTCCCTCCGTGATCATATAGGAGTTTTACTCCAATAAGCATGGATTCGTTACTTCAGTACCTCATCTTATCACTCGTGTTTGAGGTACATGCATCGTAGTTACTCCAAATATTGTACCCGAGGTACTACACGTTCCTAGGGTAGCGCATCCTGACTACCCTAGATGCGATCGTCTGAGAACTGTGTCCAAAGATGAACTCTTGTCTCTATTTTGTGAGACACCTTCATCTTAGGATAACTGTCAAAACACCCTTTGCTCGAGCTTTGCAAAAGGTCCGAGATTCCTTAACATGGTGATGACATTTGTTCTTTATCCATTGTCTCACTATAACTCTATCACAGAGCCTCGTGCTCAATTTTTGCTATCCCTTCTTGAGGGACTTTCTATTGATTTTCCTTCTCACTTCATTCTATCCTTTATAGATGTCTATAGGGATACAGTGTCCCGTGATAAGCTCATTTTTCCTTCAGCTATCACGTGAATCCTTCTCCATTTTTCTGTCTCTTATCCCGTGTCTCTTCATTTCTCGGTCATGTGTGTCATAGATGTGGCTACTGTCAAATGAAGTGAGGCCCAGCTTTGACCATAGCAGCCATGGATAGAGATAGCAGCTCCTTCAGCTTCTTTTGCTCCTTCCTAGCCGCACCTTCTTCATCAGTGGATGGTGTGACCCTCGAGGTGGTCATGGCATAGCTACAGCGCATTGATGCTCGCCTTGACACACTCAGTGATGAGTTGTGTCAGGTGAACACCCGTGTCGGCCGTATTGTTAGACGGCAGGCTTGCCTTGGTGGCTTCATAGAGTCTCCCTCTCCTTCTCTAGAGGCACCTGAGGACGTGGACAATGATGGTGACTCCAACAACAATGATGATGATGAGGATGAGGATGAGTATGCTAGCTTGCCCAGTGATGATGAGATGACTGCTCAAGTTACTTACCCTTTGTCACTTGTGACAAAAAGGGGGAGTAGTTTTGATATAAGAGTAGTCATATACATAGGGGAAGAGTTGGTATAGGATATTTTTGTTAGGGGGAGTGTCTATATTTTTTGAGGGATGTAGTAAGGACTTGTGTATTTTTTTATTTTTTTATTCTTTTATAGATACATTGTTCTTACTTTGTGATAGCAAACCTTGTACTTATGATGTTATATATATATATATATATATATATATGATGAGGTTGTTATTACAGTTCTTTCACCTATCTTTATATGTGTTGTTTCTTTTCTCTCTTTATGCACATGATTTTTATTTATTTTATGCAATCTTTTATTTCTGTTTCACACTAAGATGCCGTGATGAGTTTTGTTTAAAGTGTTTCAGAAATTCAGGTTGTCAAAGTCTTCTTGCCATGAACTCTCTTCTTGCAAAGTTTTTCAAGAGTTTGTGTTAGGATAGATTTTATTGTATTCAACAAGTGAGTATGAGTTGAGTGATTTATGAGTTCTCTCATATGTTCATTTGTTTGTTATGGTTTTGTCATGGATTGCAAAAGGGGGAGATTTTTAGGACATATGTGAATCATGTTAGGAACATATGTCAATATAGAATTGGCTAATCCTTTGACAAAACACACTTTACTTGTAATTGGGTAGATCTAGGATGTGTTTAATACTTCAAGGAATAAGGTTTCAAGTTCAAGTGTTAAAACCATGCAAGTTTGTCCAAGAATTAAGTGAAGAAGTGTTGGATTTTAAATCTTGATAGCTAACTCGACAGCTAGTACATATCGAGGTTTAAAAAGCTGTTTTAGCTTGATGCTTGACAGCTGCTCAACAAATAGGGTATCTATCGAGGTTTATGAAAATCACTTTTTCAGAGTTGATTTCACTCCAATCCGTGAATAGATATTTGGGCTTTCTTTTCTCACAACCCTAAACATATATAAGGAATTTTTTAAGGGCCATCACAGCTGATTCAACTAAATGCAAAAGCTTTTTACAAGCATATTATGAACCGAAGGCATATGCCCTAGTTCATCTTTCTATTCAAGAAGTTGTTGTGTTTGTACATTGTAGGGTTTTGTAACCAAGGATTTTCATGATCTTCATCATGTGATGAACTGAAGAACTTTGCAGCCAACATCTTTCTTAAGTTGGTGAGTAAGCCGCGTACTGGGATCCACTCATTGAATTGGTTAGTTACGTACTATGAGCCGTGCATTGAAAAGGAGAGATTGTGACTACAAAACAAGTCCAATTGGGTATTGGGGTAAGAGTTTAACTGTAGGTTGGTATAAGATACTAGGATTCCTTTACTTGTAACTGCTTGTTGTGATGATAGTGGATTCTTGGGAGTGGTGACCTTAAAATCACCCGGTGGGGTTTTTGCCATGTAGATTTTCCCCATTCGTAAACAAATCACCGTGTCAATTTATTTTCCACTGCATTTTAACTTAGTTGGTGATTTGTTTGTACTACCATGCTTATTGCATGCTAATTGAACTAATTAATTAACTTGACTAATTAATTGGTTAATTCATCACAAGGGGTCAATACATTCTTGGCCTATCACCGCAGCCCTTGGGGAAAAGTTAATATTTTTTGAGATTTTTGGGGTTCGGCATGCAAATTGAGGGTGGACAAAATACGGTATCTACAATTACAAAACTCCAAATGGATTACCCAAAGTCACAATCTTGTTAGGAATAAGCAACCTTAACATCGAATATAGGCCTACAATGCTGAAAGGTAACAAACCTCAAGTGCCCAACCTCTAATAGAATATGATTTCGTAAAACTTTACAAGATCAAGTCACCAACCATTTGTGGCCCAAGTCTCCCAATTTAATATAGCACTCCAATCACCACCAATAAATTAAGCTTTATGCCTGATGTGAAGCTAATTTATCTGTAAAACTATTGGAGAGTGGGATGAGCTAAACTCCAGTAAGTAGCAAAATTAATGGAGGGTAGAGGAAATGCAAGTTTCATGATTATATGCATATTACAACATGAAACAATTTGAGAATTTCTAGCTGAAAATTGCAAAATCATTTTCAATAATAACATGATAAGAATGATTAAATAATGCTACCCAAGGCTTCTTAAAAATAATTACCAAGAAACTGCATAATATATATACTGTGAGCATAACAACATTTTTCCAAAAACCTAAAAAGCGAATCCAAGCCACACGACAAGCCACCACAAAAGACGAAAATGTCACAAAGACATTATACCGCCTAGAATAAGTTAAAACCCACAAATCACTAGCATGATATGTACCTCTTTTGGCATTTGGTCTATTAGCCCTGCCTAGCCTTACTCACACCTTCAAAGATTTACCTATCCCCCATGGACAGTAAGGGATAACGTGCCATGTAGTATCTCTTTTGCATGTAGCCTCTTGGCCCTGCCTAGCCTCACCCACATACTCAAGTATTTACCTTTTCCCCCCATGTGCAGTTGGGGATGACGTGTCATACAGTACCCCTTTTGCATGTGGTTTTTAGCCCTATAGGTAGCAGCCTCACCCACACACTCAAGAATTTACCCATGTCATGCAAAATGGGAGCCTTCAACTTGACTCGTCGTCACAGAGAAAGGATAATCACACGTCACAAAGACGGCGTAAACACCAACATCATAGCACAAGGGCAAACCCACATTAAAAGCTTACAAGTTAAATGTATTCAAAATATATAGTTTGCTTCAAAGTAGTTTCATAAGATATTTCAATAACCAAATATCCATAATATTCTTAAAGTCCTTAAAACCATTTTCTTGTCAAAAATTTTTTCCATTAACTTTCCCAATTATCAAAGCATTTTTAAATTTTCCAATATACCATAAAATCTGTGAATTCCATTCTCAAGAATTTAATCAAAGACGTTAGTCTTTTCCATGTTAACAAATCAAGCATTTCCCCATATGCAATAATATATATATATATATATATATATATATATATATATATGGCGCACTTTCAATGCCTTATGCGTTTTCCATAAATGATTAATAATAATAGTACAAATAGTAAATTTTAGGAAAACCATGAATAATGTTCCAAAATGGTTCTAACCATAAAAAAATTGAGTGCAATAAGGATTCATTTTAAAAAATCCCATTAAGAAGCCATTTACCTTGGAAGGCCAACCAATTTTACCACAACTGAGCATCACATAATCAACTAATCTAGTCATTAGGTCCATCACCAAGAATTTCAAAACCTTGAGATAATGGGCACATGAGGTTTCTAATGGGGTTCTCCGGTGGAACCAGCCAAAGATAGGGGTGGATGGATCGTTTACTAGTGGCGAAGTGAGAGAAATAGAGAGGGAGCTCGAGTGTGTTTGTTTGTGTGTTTCGGTGGGTGGGTGAGATAGAAAGATAGAGAAATAGAGAGGAGCATATGTATGGTGATAAGAGAGAGGGCTGTGTTGATGGGAGCATTGTGAACCACTTGTTCCAAAATATCTTGAGATCAAATTTACAACTTTACCTTTAAAGTTTCTCCCATATGTAAACTGGCCCATTCCAAAATTAACTAAATACTATCACATGCCTAAATATTCAAAACTCTTCCATAAAATAGTTAACCACACTAATTAAAAATAAACTCCAATTTAGATATTATTCTCATTGGAAAAATTGCTTTGAAAAAATATTTGGGGTGTTATAGTTAGTGTAATTTCCCCCTAATCTAAGGACACTAAGCTAGGGATATTTGTGAGTGCTATAAAAAAAAAAAAAAAAAAAAATCCATTTTGAGTACTTTAATAAACATACACCTAGATCAGCGTGAAAATTTATTTCTCTAATATATTTAAATACTAATTTTTTCTCTCTCCAAAACTAAATAACTATATTTTTTATTTCTACCCCTCCAAACACCTTCTTCACAAAGAAGCGCCTATACCTTAAGTAACAACATAGAGCAAACCAAGCCAAACCAAATTTCCCTTTCAAAGCCAATGTATCCATCACTAATGTTTTTTTTTCCCCAGGACATCCATCAAACACATACCCATATTCCTGATCAAGCCATTATCCAATGTGATGCAAATTGCAAAAGTATCAAGAAGTAGAACAAGTGAATTTTTAGAAAATGAGGAAAAAAAACATGTTTGCTTCTGAAAATAACCTCAAATCCACAAGGATCTTTGAATCCACAAGAAGAAAGGGTCCTTGATCTTTGAGTAAGCATTTGGCATCTCCTCTTTCAATTCTTAAACTTCACACTTGGCATCCTTGAGTTGTGCAAGAGTGGATTTGTGTTCTTCTTCAATTCTCTTCATCTTCTTGACTACACTCTTAGCAACTTTAGCATACTTGCAACAATCCTCAAGCAATGCTTTGTAAACATCTTGAAGTTTCTTATCACCTTCATTGAGGTACACATCCTCATCATCTGAAACTTCATCTTTTTCAACCTCAAAGTGAACACCAAGTTCTTCAACCAATTCACTCAATTCACCTTTGGAATCAACCGAGTTAATTGCCATAAATGCTGAATAATTACCATCACCATCGCATTTTTCTTTGGAATCTGAATTTGAGCTTTCCGAGTCATTAAGGGGAGTTTTTAGCACATTACCCTTTCCTCTCAAATAGTTCATACATTCCTTCTTCAAGTGCCCATGTTCACTGCATTCATGGCAAACTATTCCTTAGGGTGGTGATGACTCTTTTACATCCTTCTTCTTGAAGTCTCTTTTGTCATTCTTGGGGGATGAGAATTTTCCTTTGCCAAAGGGCTTCCCATTGTTCTTCATCTTCAGAAAACTTTTTGGAAGTTCTTTGCAAGATATGCCACCTCTTTCTCAACATCATCTTCATCCGAGGAATCACCAATTCTCTCATTTATGATTTTAAGAGCAAGTGATTTGCTAGACTTGTGAGAAGGCAATCCGAGCTCATAAGTTTGAAGAAAGCCAACAAGCTCTTGGATCTTGATCTCATCCAAATCTTTACTCTCCTTAATGGCGGTGACTTTGGCTCAGAAGCTTTCGGGTAAGGATCTTGACTTTCTTTACAACTTTGGCATCCTCAATCTTTTCTCCAAGATTGAGCTTGGCAATGACAATCTCATTGAGTCTCCCATAGAATGAATTGAACGACTCATCTTCACTTCCTCAAACCGGGTAGTGAGCATTTGCAATTTGGTGTCCTTGATATTCTTGGTTCCTTCATAGGTAGTCTCGAGGATTGTCCATGCCTTTTTAGCAGTCTTCACATGCGAGAGATCCTATGAAATTCATCAGTAGAAACACCACAAAAAATTGCATTAATAGCTTGGCTATTGACATTTGTCAAAGCAAGGGCGGTCTTGTCCCACTCGGCTTTGGGTGTTGTTGGTCTCACCCAACAATTCTCAATAGAATCCCAAACGGTCTCATCAATAGCACATAGAAAAACACGCATACATACTTTCCAAAATGCTCCATCAAAAAAGGAGGTGTGTTAAAGGATTGAGATCTAAGCCATAAGCAAGTACAATAAGCAATAAATGTAAAGCTTAAAGAGTAAGGAAGAGAGATGCAAACACAAAGATAACACCGAGACATGTTATCAAAGAGGAAACTAAAGTACTCGGCGAAAAAACTCTCTGTAGCCCTCCAAGCCAAAATCGATCCACTAGTGAATAAGTTGAAGTACACGAATATCAAAAAGACCCTCAAAGCCTAATCTACCCAATGTACTTGAGCCCTCCAAGCTCCTGCTACCAACGGACTTCTCAGAGTCTTGTCTTCACTAATTATCTGGATCCCGCAATTCTACCCGATTGCATCCACCACTAAACAGCTTCTTCCAATGCTTCCCAAAGGTACCAAAACTTCTCTCATCACTCAGAATAGGTGGGGTAAGTGTTTGAGCTAAGAACCTCTCAAGGATTTGTAGATGGAGAGGTGGGAGTAAATGAAAACTTTAGAGAAATGATGTAGAGGATTGTGGGTAAACAATCTCTAACTCTTAAGTGTTTGGGTAGGGTTTCTCTCTCAAATTTTCTTGTAAATAATCCTTACTCTTCTTCTTACATTTCATGGGTAATGAGTGTTTATATAGTGGTGGTAAAGAATGAGAAAAGTCACACTCAAAAAGCAATCAAGTAGTAAGTTTCGCAGGTCACTTGTGACTTGCCCTAAGTCGCGAGTCACTTGTAAAATCTAGCATGTCATGGACTCTTCAAATTCCAACATGTGCTTCTCACGTGGCTTGTTTTGCAAATCAGCAGTCGCAAGATAGTTGCGAAATCCACTTCTTCACAAATTCTTCACCAAACTCTCATACACAGCCCTTACATAAAATCCCATAAAAATACAGGGAAATGATTGAACAGAATTACAATCAAATTTAACACGGAATTAAAGATGACATAAACATAGTTGTAAATCACAATTTTACATGTCCTACATCAGACCCCTCCACTTGAAACAAACTCATCGTCGAGTTCATTTTTGAAATTTGAAATCTTCCATACCAAAAGAAAAAAAATACTTTGAATACTTCATCTTCCTTGTCTTCTTGCCAAACTTGAAAGTCACCAATTGAGCAACTTGAACTTCTTGTCCCTTGATCTTCATGAAATTGACAATATTCACCTGATAAGATTCAATAATCAAATCAAAATTTTCCAACCCAATAAAATCAATAAACTTTGTTTTGGTGTCTCCCACTAAAATAATAGTAGTTTGAACATTGAAAACATCTAACTTGACTTTATTGAGAACGTTGACAACTTCTTCTTTAATGGTCTCTACTACCTCAACTTCAAGATCTTTTTCTATAATATGGTCTTCATTAATCTCCTTAATTTCACATTCTTCTTCTATAACAATGTCTTCATTAATTTTCTTAGGACTCTCTATATTTTCTTCAAGAAAATATGTTGTTCGACATACAATTCTTCTCTTAATGGTAGAATATATGGTTCTCCAAAATAATTCAAGTGTGAACTTCTTAACCAAAAACAATCTTGTTTTGTATATGACAGAAGTTCATCACAATCCAAATGATAAAATTTGATAGCAAGCATCTTTTTCATCCTTGGCCATGAATAAATTTTGTCTTTACCTTATTAGATTTTATTAGTCTGTATTCATTCCCACCAACGTAAGGCACACTCTCTAAGTTTATACAGAGCAAGTTTAACTTTTTTTCTCATCAAAAATATTCTCATAGTCAAATAAATCCTCTAGATCAAGTAACCAATAAAGAAAATATACTTTATAAAAATAACCTTTAAAACTTTCAATTCTCTTATAAGGCTTATATGAATTTTGCTTGCCAATAGGTTGTTGATGAGCTATGTCTCTGCGACAGTTATCCCTATTGTTTCCATGTTCCAACAACGTCATTCTAGCAAAGATATTTGTGAGTGCTAACTGTACGATACTTGCTAAGGTTTCTATCACCGGAATTGCTACCATCTCATATGTCGACCACCAGACTAGGATAAGTTAAGACTCTAATACCAACTGATGCGGGACGCAGAAGCATAAAGAAGCAAAACACATCTACTTCTAGAAAACGAGAAACAAAACATGTTTGCTTCTAAAAATAACCTCTAATCCACGAGAGTTTTTTGGATCCACAAGGGTCCTTGAATCCACGAGGAAAAAGGGTTTGGAATCCACCAGAAAATAGAAAGACAAAAGTCAAAAGTCAAAAGTCAAAATTTTATTGATTGAATAATTGTTAAAAAAACGTGTAAAGACTTAGGGACCTATTTAAGGGCTCCGTAATACTTAACAGACAAGAAAATATATTCTAAAATAACTCCTAATAATAGGAACCAAATTTGGCCTAAAAAGTATTAAAAGCACATAAAAATAAGGAAATAAATCACCTAAACCAAAAATAATGTTTTTTACATAAAACTACCAATATTAAATAATTATAAAATTTAAATTGTAGATTATGTCCTACATCACAATGGAAGCCCAGAATAAACCAACATCCAAATTGTTAGGAATGCTATAATCATATAGATAATAACTATTGTAATATTGCATTTAGTTAGTTAGTTGGTTAGTTAGTTACAATTCCAAGCATGTTAATTACATTTAGCACATGTTGGAATTATTAATGCATATGGGGAATAATAGGACAATTAGGAAAAGGCTATAAGGGACAATTGAATAGTTTTATGATTCTATAAATACCTACTTGTAATTACATTTCCATCATTAAAGAATAAACCAACACATTGCTTAGTACATTTCCTCTCTCTCTCTCTCTTAATATTTCTCTATGGAGGGTGACTACCTTGAATTAAGTCAATTTCCCAACAATTCTCATCAATTCCCCTATAATTTATATCCATCCCCATTAGAAACCATTGGGTTCCTAACATAAACACAATACCAGACTCCTAAACCAAAAACAAAAGAATAAAAATAAAAAACACACACACACAAACCCATATTAATGTTGGGAGCAAGTTTTATTGTTGTTGGATATACCATACAACAATCCATGGGTTTCCTGCTAGATTTATGGTCGAAGATGACCTACACAGAGCTCCTTCGTAATCTCATCCTTGCTCTTTATCATGCGAATCCACAACAATAAACTTAGTCTTAACACAGGGTTGTTTCCCATAAAATTATAAAAAAAAAAAAAAAAAGAGCAAATCCTTCACAAACAACGACCCAAGTCGGCTTCCATAACCAGCTCCGCCATGGCCAATATGAAGAGAGAGAGAGAGAGAGAGAGAGAGAGAGAGAACAAAGGTACAAATGGGAGAGCAAATTTGTCAAGGAGAGAGAAAACCAAATATAAAATGATATTAAATTGGTTTGGCAATGAACATCACCATGATACTAGTGGCGTGGTATAGTTCATTGCTACTTTTTTGGGGATATTTTAACAAGTTTGATGCGTAATTGTTTTGGGTTTTTTAAGCAAAACATATGTTATTTTGGCCTTTGGCAAGTTTGCTGCGACTACACTAACATAGATGGAATACTCACTTGATTAATTTCTAGGAATATTGTATTAAACTTTTTTTAAAAAGTCTACCATTCCATTTGTTTCAAAGTTTATATTTTACACATTTTACCATGTTTGTTTTGTTGTAAAATATGGTCAACTGTAAAATATTTTTTGGTCAAAGCATAAAATTAATGCGAGAAGAAGTAAATGTTTTATGCATGAAATTTTGGTAAAATATTTTACATTTTACAATCTCTCCCACATAGCCCTCACCCAACCAGCAACTCCACATCTTTCGCCCAAGCCAAATATGAAGACCACCTACCAACAACAATGGGCAAAAATTGCCAAACAGTCTGTTTTTGAGAAAAAATTAGGCGCATGGCATGCGTTCAAAGTTATTTAGTAAGTTGGACTCTTTTTGAAAGTCGAGTTTGGCAAACTCGACTTTGGGCTGGAAAACGAACACTATAGTGGCTTTTTTTTAGTGCCTATAGCAGCGTTTATATAAAACGCCACTATAGTGTTCGTTTTTCAGTCCAAAGTCGAGTTTGCCAAACTCGACTTTCAAAAAGAGTCCAACTTACTAAATAACTTTGAACGCATGCCACACGCCTAATTTTTTCCCAAAAATAGACTGTTTGGCAATTTTTCTCGTAACAATGCCACTCACCTTCGCCTCCACTCATCTTTGGTGACAAGTTTGGCGTGGAAGTCAATGTTTGCAAATTACGATACTTTGGATGTATGAACAATCTATAAAAAAGAAATTCACAAGACTTAATTTTCTAGTTAAAATTTATAGAAGGTAAAAGAGTATTACATGGAAAATGCCTAATTACATCGATAGAGATTAGGTTTGAGAGCTAAGTTATAGGGGTAGGAAGGTGTTAGGCATCCCATCTTGACAAAATAAGTTTGTCACTTAGGGTATATTGACTAATATAAACAAATCTACTTATAACCAAACAAAGCTACTTAATTTTTCTTTTCTTTTTGAGAAATGCTATGTTTGCAGTATTTTCACAACACTTCTATAACAAATCTTAGGTAGTAGGTTGTTATTGGTGAACAGAAAATATTTTCAATGGTAGGTTCAAATTAGAACTAATAACATCTTACCACCTATGATTTGTTATGAAAGTGTTATAAAAAGGTTATGGACGTACCACTTTTGACCACTCTCTTTTGGCTATGAGGTTGGTGAAAAATTTTGGGATAAATAATCGAGCAAGGAAGAAGCTTTTCAGATTTGAAGCAATGTGGTTAAAAGATCCAAGATGTGATGAAATAGTTCAAGAGGCTTGGCAGGATGATATCTCTAAGATAGGTGGTTCAATGTTCTCAAATGGCATTGCCAGTTGTAGGGAGAATTTACAAGTTAGGAATAAAATGGAGTATGGTCATGTGGGCCGAAAAATTACAGGTCTAGAAAAAAGGCTTCAATGGCTTGAAAGACAAAGCGATACAAAGCGATAATGGAGACTAGAAAGGCACTAAATACTTGGTTGGATGCTGAAAGTACAATATGGAATCAAAAATCTAGGAACCTGTGGTTAACTGGGGGGATCGAAATACTAGCTTTTTCCATACAAAAGCTTCAAGCCATAAACAAAGAAATACTATTCGGGGATTATTTGATGATGCTAACAATTGGCAGGAGGATGAAAGTGCCATGGAACATATTATTATTGATAACTTTTCCACTATTTTTCAATCTAATGGGCCATCAGATGCTACGGCAATTGTGGAGGTGATTCAACCTAAGGACACAGAGACTATGAACGTGGAATTGGAACGTGATTTTTAAGCAGGTGAGGTCTTTAGTGCTTTAAAACAAATGTATCCAAAAAAAGCACCAAGTCGGATGGTATGCCTCCTCTTTTTTATCAACACTATTGGTCAGTTGGTAATTGTGTAGTTCAGACTGTTCTTAATTTTCTTAATCATGGTATACTTCCTCCTAATTTTAATAAAACACACATTGTGCTTGTTCCTAAAGTAAAGAACCCGACCAGAATCACTCAATTCAAACCCATTAGCTTTAGCAATGTTGTGTCTAGACTTGCCTCTAAGGTTTTGGCTAATAGACTTAAGTATTTATATCCTCAAATTATTAGTGAGAATCAGAGCGCTTTTATGCCTAATCAACATATTACTGATAATGTGTTGGTGGCTATAGACATTCAATTATACACCCATAATTTAATCTTGGAAAATGGCTAAAATGACTATTCATATACCCAAAAATATCATAGTTGCATTGCATGCATTAATTCATTCATTGCATAACATAAAAATAATCTTGAAATTCTAACGGTTGCGATGGTATGTCCGATTTGCAAATCGGACCATCAGATTGAAAGATATCATGAGATCAAGTTTTCACGGTCTGCATGCATTGTGTGGGGTGAAGCTGATCATGTGTGATTAATTGAAATTAAATTTGATTGGTTGATGATTAAAATTAATTAAATGAATTTTTGTGATTGGTTAAGTATTAATCTTAAAGTGAGATTTGTTGCATGGGATTAAAACAAGCTGATAATATTTAAAGATTGTAGATAATTAGGCTTTTAGGATAATTAAATTCAAAATAATTATTTTAAAAATCCTAATCATCACTTTGGAATGAGGTCTATCATGAAAATAACTCTTAAATTCGTCCAAATACAATTTTAGAGTTGGAACACACTTCAAAAATGTGCAAATCAAGTAGCAGATTTCAGATTCACGTTCCAAGGAACTTTTGGCATAGTAGAACTCAAAATTAAGACTAGGCTATTTTTGGGAAAGTTTTAGAGAATCGAATTTCCCTTCAGCTGTCAACATTGCATCTTAATCATAATTTTGAGTAAAACGATATGATCAAAATACTGAAGCTTGTTCTGATCTGAAAAATCAGCTTACTCTTATCCAAATCTCCTATTTTTTAGGATTTTTCCCCAAACATTTTTTGCTTATTTTTTTAAGCATTCCAACCTCTATAAATAGGGGAGGCCTCTCAACATTCAGCACACTTTCTGACCACCCCCCCCCACACCCCCCTTTCTGGCTCTTCTCTTTTGATTTTTCAAACCCCCTTACATTAAAGACGTTCTAAAGGCTCTTGCCTTAGGAATTTCTTTGTTGTAAGTAAAGTATTTTAGGCTTCAAAGAGTTTAATGAATTTCTTTAAATCCTAAAATATTCCTTCAACTAGAAGAGCACGCTTATGCAAGAGGTATTCTATTCTTTTTCTTTTCTTTCTTTTCTTCTCCATTAGTTTTGTTGATGATGCATGAATATGTTTAACATGTTTTATTATTTCTTGCTCTTAATGTATAATTACCATGTTCTACTTGAATTTGTCTTTAACATGTTCTTAGGTGATTTTTTATTGTGGTTCTCTTTCTTAAATTTCAAAGTCTGCTAATGTTTATCAAAGATTTCTTTAAAAAACTAAAAAAAACTGATCGAATCTTTCAGATTTGAATTTTCTAAACCAAAAACTGATTCGATCTTTCAAATCCGATTTTTCTAAACCAAAATAATTGATATGATCTTTCAGATCTAATTTTATTTTAAACCAAAAACTGATAGTCTTTCAGATCTAATTTTTCTAAACCAAAAAAAAAAAAAAAAACTGATCTGATCTTTCAGATCTGATTTTTTTAACCAAAAACTAATCTGTATTTTTCAGATCTGATTTTTCTTAATTCAAAATTGATCTGTATTTTCATTAAATACAGATCTGATTTTTTTTAGAAAAAGTTTTCTTTGACACAAAACTGCAAAATTTGAAATTTAATAAAAGGATTGAGAGTTAGTTTGTAGTCTTTTATGAATGTGATGCATGTGTAATAAATTCATCATATGATCATGGATCCTCTTTCAAAAAGTTTTTTTTAATATATTTTTTATTCATAAAAACAAATCTGATTTTTCTTGATAAAATCACCATTTTTTTAACTTTACACAAAAAAAGATTGGATTCTTTTTAACAAAAATCTTATTCCTTCTTTTACCTAAAAAATGATCTAATTTTTCTTTACAAATCAAATTTTCTTTTATACACAAAATAGATCTGAATTTTCTTAAAAAAATAGGACACATCCATAAGGTAAATTTATTTGAATTAATTTTAGTCAAGTGTTTGTCATGTATGTTCAACATATCATTTACATCATGCAAAAAAGGGTATATTGGTCATTAGAGTCTAGAAGACCAGACTCTGTCTGGACGAAATGGGTGCGTAACACTTTTCCATTCCGTAGCCTAACCCCCGAGCTTAGGATTTTTGGATAGGTAGATTAGTGTTTTGTCTTTCTTTAATTTTGGTAGATTGTAACTAGGACGCAAAGCCTTGTAAGGTTTAATTTACCAAAATTGTATTGTTCTTTATTCAATCAATAACATTCAAAGTATTTTTTTTTTTTTTGGCATAAAAAATAAGTGGCAACTCCACCACTTACCCAAAAAGAAAGGTGCCATTAAAAGCACGCAAATCTCTCTTTTTTAAAGCACTCGAGTTTGCGGTCTCTCATAGTGGCTTTTGAAACAATGCATCATATTAGCCAAAAAAAGTGTGGACAGGTAAATGAAATAGCTCTAAAGTTAGATATGAGCAAGGTTTATGACCGGGTGGAATAGGGATGCCTAGAAAAAATTATGTACAAGATGGGGTTCAATGCATAATGGGTGACTATAATGATGAGATGTGTTCACATAGTGTCTTATTCTATTTGAATTAATGGGAAACCATGTGGCAATATCATCCCTTCAAGGGAATTGCACCAAGGTGACCTACTCTCTTCATATTTGTTCTTGTTGTGTGTAGAAGGCTTATTAGCTCTACTCTAGTCATCAGTAGACCAAGGACTTCTTAAGGGAGTGGTGGCTTGCAAAGATGCTCCGAAAATTTCTCACCTATGAGCAAGCATAGGGCAACAACTAAATAGAGATATAAAACTTTGCTATTTTTAGTAGAAATACATCTCCAAATATCTAGCATGAAATCAAAATTCGTTTTCGTGCTGAGGTCATTCAACATGGAAAGTATCTTGGTCTTCCATCATTGGTTGGAAAAAACAATTGCAACACTTCCTGGAAACTTATTAAAAGATTAGAAAATAAGTGTAGACATCGCATATTATACCCCTTATGACTCAAGCCCCAATTCCCCAATGATGCTAAAATTCTAGGACCCAAAGTTGGTCTGGGCTCCAATCAGATTACAAATTGACTTGAGAGATATTAAAATGGAAAATATAACTTTTTAATGAGCTAAAAATCTAATTTTGGAAAATAAAGGACAGAAGAAACCCTAAGCCTATGTACACAAACAAGAGCCTGCGCGCGCAGGTAGTGTTTCAAAAGCACCAGAAAGGAAAGTTTTTTGCATTAAAAACTGAAATTTGGAATGAATCCCACATAATTTGGTAGATGTTCCAAACTCCAATTTTCATAATATAAATAGCCATACATGGTACCTTTTCAAAAACACATAGAAATTCCATTGAAAAATACTAAGATTCACTAGAAATAGTGAATCAAAGAGGGAGTTTTTCACAAAACATTCTCAAGTCAATTTTATTTGATTATGAAAGCTTAGATTTGTGCTAATTCAGACCCCCAATTAAAAATTATGGCTAGATTGCTTTTACTCTAACTCAAACTAAGTGCGGAACAAGAGTAAATAAGCACAATGAACCGATAACACTACCCTAAGCCATATTCAACAATAAAATGAATGCTTAAAGAGTAGGGAAGAGAGATGCAAACACAAGATAACTCCAAGACGTGTTATCAAAGAGGAAACCGTAGAACTCGGTGAAAAACCTCTCCGCGACCCTCTAAGTCGAAATCGAACCACTAAAGAATAAAGTTTGAGTACACAAATAATAGAAGACCCTCCAAGCATAGTCTACCCCATGTACTTGAGCCTCCAAGCTCTTGCTACTAACGGACTTCACAGAGAGTAAAGACCTTCACACTTAACACTCAAAATGGGTATGGTAAGTGTTTGTGCTAACAACCCCTCAAGGATCTAGAGATGGAGAGGTAGGAGTTGAGGAAAGCTACAAGGAAATGTGTAGATGATTGTGGGTATAACAATCTCTAACTCTCAAGTGTATTTTCTAGGGTTTTCTCTTTGAAAAGAACTCTTTACAATTCGTAGGTAATGATGGTATTTATAGTGTGGGTAAAGAATTTGGTAAAGCAACTTAACTTTTTGCCAAGCAGAATGTTTCGCGGGCACTTCGCAGGATAGCCCTTCTTGTGAAACACTCGCGAACTTGATGGCCTGGCATGACTATTTAGCTTCCATTCATGTGCTTCACATGTTGCCTTTTCGTGGGTTGCTTTTTGCAAGCTACTCACGAGCTTGTCGCGAATTGCACTGATTCACCTTTTGAAGCTTGATTCTTCATCGATCTCTCACACTCATCCCTTACAAATAAATCCACATATATACTAGGAAAATGATTTAAGAAATTACAATAAAATTTGCCACGGAATTAAAGCGAACATAAGTTAGTTGGAAATCACAACTTTACAGATTAGGGCCTTTTCTATCCTTGATCTTTCAATATTAAGATTACTAATCACTTTCTTATTGGTTTGTGATAGATTTGACTAAGGAGAACGGTCAAAAATCAAGCCTAGGAGCTTTTTCTTTAAGGTATTCTCTTTTTAAACTTTTCTTTTATTTTTGTTTTTAGTTTATGTTTTAATCCATTTCTTTGCCTCGTTTATGCTTATAACATGTTTGCTTAGACTAGGTTTATGTTTTCTTTATATTTTAAGCATGTTAGGTTGCTAGAATTTATGTTTTGAATCTTGCTTCGTTTGTTGTGTTTTTAGGGTTTTTGGGCAGAAACCCACATGCGCATGATCAAGGTTGCATATGCAAGCTTGATTATGCACACCTAGGTTGTTCATGCATACACATGAGCCTAGAAACCCTAGTTTTGTTTTCTTCTGTTTTTTTGCTTCTGCTTTCATGGACCTTGAGAGGAAGGCTACAATATATTCTAACTAAAGGGCTACTTCAAAAAAAATGAATGATAATGAAACAAAAGAGGAAGAGCGCAAAGGTGATGAATATATTATAAGCCCATGTTTGAGACAAAGTGTTAAAAATCTCTAATAACATTTTAACGAAAGCCCATGAGAGTAAGATGAAAGCATTATTGTAAATAGACCAAAGCCCAATGAAACAAGGGGCAAGGTCCATGAGAGGAAAGGGAGTGACTTTGTAATTTGGCCTTCATTAAAATGGATTTAGAGATTTTCTAAGAACATCTAAGAATAAAAGAAAGAACCTTTTTAAATGGGACATGGACTTAATGAAAAAGGGACTTCTTTTCAGGCACCATTGCACCACCAAAGTCAAGAAAACACGTTCCCACTCCAATTTGGATTCGAGAAAAGAATGGAAGGCATCTGGTTAAGATTGAGGACACGCATCAAGAAGAATTCTAAGTAGGGGAATCCTCTCAAGAAACAATGGCTGTTCCAATTAGTGATGAAATTGCACAAAAGATATTCAAGTCAATGGAAGAATAAAGTGACGTCCTCAAAAAGATGGGGAGTCACCTCATTAAACTAGAAGAAGCCAAATTGAAGAAGCCAAACCCACGTGTAGAGGTTCTCAGTGATGAAGAAGTGGAAGATTAGGATGAAAGGGACAAAGCTGATTATGAAAGGAACAAACAATTTGAGAAATTCATGGTAGAAACCATAGCCATGAGAGAGAAGATGGAGAAAATGCAACCGCCTTTCATAAGGCCCAAGGGATGGATGATTATCTCTATGACATGGGGGGCATAAGCTTCGAAACTCCCATTGCACTACCTCCAAAGTTTAAGATTTCCAATGTGAAATTTTTTTATGGAACTGGAGACCCAAAGCAACATGTTAGGAGATACCTGAGCATCACTAAAATGAAGGGGTTGGATGAGAAGCAAATTTTGCATGCATTTCCTCTCTCACTCATGGGGGTGCATCAAGGTGGTACTATTGTTAGGATCCTAGCAAAACTAAGGTGTGGAATGAATTAGTGAAGTTGTTTGTGGATCAATTCATCTTCAATACTATGATTGATGTGACTTTGAGAGATTTGGTGACCACTAAGCAAGGAGTAGGGCAGACATTCTCCGAATACATGACAAGGTGGAAGGGAAAGGCATCTAGGATGGTTAATAGGCCAAATGAGAAAGATCATGAATGTTCAAATAGTGTATAAAAAACCTATGAACATTTAGACCCCCAATTTACAAATTACCAACACAAGCTTATAATCAAACAATGTATGTCCAGAATATGATAATAAGCAAAAACAGAATTGGTAAAACAATCTAAACCATAATTAATCACAACCACGATAGTAATTAAAAGGCAAAGATTAAGGGAAGAGAGATGCAAACACAAAGACAACACAGCGATGTGTTATTGAAGAGGAAATTGAAGTTCTCCGTGTAAAACCTCTCTGCCACCCTCCAAGCAGTAAATAATCCACTAGAGAATAAAGTTGGGATACATGAATAGTAGAAGACCCTCCAAACCTAATTTACCCAGTGCACCTAAGCCCTCCAAGCTTCTTGCTCCAACAAGGTTACGCTGAACCTTGTCTTCTCTAGCTTACCGGATCCCGCAATAACCCATTACATCAACTAAAATGAATTGATCCCTTCTGAATTGCTTCCCGAGTACCAAAGTGCCTCCTTACAGATATGGGTATGGTGAGATAAGGATTTGGCTAATGTACCTCTTAAGGATGTATCAATGGAGAGGGTGAGAGTAAAGGATTTTGGAGAATCAAAGGATGAAGATTATGGATGAGTCAATCTTGTTTTTCTCTAGGGTTTCTCTCTCAATATTCTCTTTGGAAACTCTCTACATTTTGTGGGTATAAGGGTATTTATAATAGGGTGTGTATGGAATGCGAAGAGTCAGTTACAACCAAACAGGGTGCTCTAGTAACTCGAGCTCATGACTGAAACGAGTCGCGAGTTTGAGTCAAGAGCTAACTGCCTTGCCAGACTGGAGGTTTTGTCCTGTAGTGCAATAGCTAGCGTGACCTTTTAGCTCCCCCTAAGCTTCACACGTGTGCCATTCTGGCGACTTGCCAGTCACGAGATCCAGTCGCGAGGCAATTCTTGATTGCACACTCTTAAGCTTTTCTTCACACTCTCTCACACACTACCCTTACATGAGTCCCACCTAAATACAAGGTTTCTAAATACTGAATTACAAGAAAATTTGGCACGGAATAAAGCCAACAAAATGATTGAATAAATTCAACCTTACAAATCAAATCAACATGATTATCAAGAACTTGCTTCCGGCATATAATAGTAGGCTCTTGTCATCGCCTATTAGTTCTTTTGGAGAGCTTTGTGATTGTGAACTAGGATAGAGGATGCCATCAACAATGGACAATTGGAGAAGGGTGAGAGCAAACCTCCAATCAAGAAATATGGAGGAGGAGCAACCACCTCTAAAGCACCTAATCCTGTGAATGTAAGTTTTATCATACCTCAACAAACTTTAGCCTACCCAAGCTTCACAAAGAAAGCCCGTCAAGAATTTTCCAACCTCGGGATGTCCCTTGCCCAAGCATATGAGAATTTGTCTTCCAAAGGATTCGTCAAGCCTTTAGATCCCACACCCATGCCTAACCCTGTACCTCCCTACTTGGAACCTCAATGAATATTGCCACTTCCACCAAAAACCCGATCATAAGAACGACAATTGCTTCTACCTCAAACACAAGATACACGACCTCATAGACAATGGAACCGTCCCAAATCCTAACATCATCAATAAGCCTAGCATTAGGAAGAACCCTTTGCTGGATTATTGTCAAGCTCCTCTTCCATATCAGAATTGGGTGTAAATTGATGAGATTGAATGGGATTGTTCAAAGTTCATAGAGACTGTAGAGATTAATGCCGTGGAAGTTTAAGAAATATGGAATAAAGAAGATGAGGTTTTGATGAATGCAGTGGTTGTTTGGGGGATACTTCCTAAAGGTATAACCGAGATGAAGAAAAGAGTCATAGAGGACAATATGGAAAACATCACAAGAAGTGGGAAACACTACAAACCATCCTTCTTAGAAAAAGACCATCCTAGTAGGGACATAGAAGAAGGGTCTAAGCCCATGGAACCTAAAGGAAAAGATGAGAAGGAAGAAGAGGATTAGGGTTTTAACTCAATTGAAGAAAACTCAAGCTCATGTATCGGTATGGAGTTTACTTATGACTTCTCACAAGCATCGTAGTGCTCTCTTGGAGGCTTTAAATGGGAAAGAGGTGCCTATAGAAAATACACCACAAGAAGTGCTATCTCTCAAGGGAGTCAAGGCTCTATCTCACCCTTTGCTTGCCTTTTTCGATGAGGACCTTCCTCCCGAATGAGCCACTCATACTAGACTTTTACAAATCACCATTGAGTGCATGGGTGCTAAAGTTCCACTGGTGCCTATTGATAATGGATCCACATTGAATGTATGCCCTCTTAGGACCGCTCTCACTATTAGTCTAGATATGGAAACTATCATCCCTTCTCCCTTAACTGTTAGGGCATACGATAACTCTTCAAGGAAATTTATAGGAACCTTTAAAGCTCCTTGCAATATTGGCCCATTGGAAACAATCGTGAAGCTCCATGTCATGGATATCACTCCCAACTATAACCTTCTCTTAAGAAGGGCATGGCTTCACCCTGTTGTGGCTATCCCCTCTTCTTTACACCAAAATATGAAGATCCCATGGAAGGGAGGAATTGTTGTAGTGCTCGGTGATGGTGAGATCCTAGCACCGGTTTGTGGACTTTAGAAAGGAGGAAGTGAGCTCCAAATGAGTGGTTTCGAGTTTGTGAACATGGCTAATTATGGATTGAAGGATGAAAGGTGCACTTTGGATTTTGTCCTATATTGTAGTCATAAGGTGATTGCAATGATGAAGAACATGGGGTATATGCCTGGTATGGGTCTTGGAAAAGGAGCAAAATGGGTGGCTGAATTGTCGATTTCAACATTCAACTGACGAAGGAAGGTTTAGGATTCTTTAAAGGTTGTGACAAAGTCAAGAAGAACCTTCGAACCCTCAAGGGAAACTTTGTGAAGGAAAAAGGAGACTTTCCCTTTTGTAGCTTTCCCAAGCTTTGGGTAGACAAGGATGGAAAAGTGTATCTGGGATGGGAGATATTCTTCAATGAGAAGCTCACTTTCAAGGAGAAGCCTGTCGTTGTGACCAAGGAGGTTCCAAAAGAAGTCGATGGGTGGACTACATGGAAGCAGAAGAAATGAAGACTATGCGGAAGATGGAGGGGGATGTGTTTGCCATCGCCATCTAGGAGCCAAATGATCCTTCTACCTTCATTGTGCTTGCTTTGGGGAAATTTAATAATTGGACTTGGGTTAGGTATTCTAAGAGTGGGGAATTTGTAATGCAAGTCTCAATGTACTTTTCAATATTTAAAGCTCGATTAGTGTAGAACAATAATATTTGTTTAGACCCCCAAATTTTAAATAACGACTTAATTGCTTTTACTCTAACTTAACTAAGTCTGGAACAAGAGTAAATGATGTGCAATAAACTGGAACAATACTCTAAGGCATAAGCAAGTACAATAAACAATAAATGTAAAGCTTGAAGAGTAGGGAAGAGAGATGCAAACACAAGATAACACTGAGACGTGTTATCAAAGAGGAAACCTAAGTACTTGGCAAAAAACCTCACCGCGGCCCTCTAAGTTTAATCGATCCACTAGTGAATAAAGTTGGAGTACATGAATAAAAAAGAGACCATCCAAGCCTAATCTACCCAATGTACTTGAACCCTTCAAGTTCCTGCTACCAACAGGCTTCAGGGAGCCATGTCTTCACTAGTTGTCCAGATCCCACCATTAGCTCTAAATTGTATCCGCCATTCAACGGCTTCATCCAATACTTCTCATATGCACCAAAACTTCTCTTAACACTCAAAATGGGAGAGGTAAGTGTTTGGGTTAAGAACCTCTCAAGGACGTATAGATGAAGAGGTAGGAGTAAAGGAAACTTTAGAGAAATGGTGTAGATGATTGTAGGTAAACAATCTCTAAATCTCAAGTGTTCGGCTAATTAGGTTTTCTCTCTCAAAAGTTTCTTGAAAAGCCTCTTTTTCTTCTTACAATTTCATGAGTAATAAGGGTTTATATAGTATTAGTAAAGGTATGTGAAAAGGCACCCTCAAAATAATCAAGCTGAGAGTTTCGTGGGTCACTCACGACTTGGCCTAAGTTGCGAATGAATCATGAAATCCAGCCTTTCAAAAACTCTTCAAATTCTGGCATGTGCTTCTCACGTGGCCTTTTCACAAGTTGGCATTCGCAAGCTAGTCGTAAATTCTTCATCTTCACAGAATTTTTACCAATCTCTCACACATAACCCTTACATTAAATCCCACAAAAATACAAGGAAATGATTGAATAGAATTACAATCAAATTTGACATGGAATTAAAGCCAACATAAAAAATAGTTGTAAATCACAACTTCACAATCTCCTCCTTGGACTATTCCATGACAAAACCCCTAAACAAACTCTAGACTTAAAACATGAGTTTGGGAATAGAGGAAAAACTCACTCACACCTAAATCTAAAACCTGTGAAGCACTTGAACCATATACACCTACACATAACAAATGGATACATTAAGTTCAATACAAGTAGAATACAAGCCATGTATATAGAGCAAGTAAAATGCAATCTAGTAAAGGCAAATGAGGTATGAACATATAGCATAACTTGATCAAACATGAACAATCATTAAGAAATGACCACAACGAACATTTAACAAGTAAATGAACATCTGGACATGCAAGCAATTAAAAGTAATGCAAAAATTAATTGCATGTCCAACAAGCACATGATGCATTACAGAAACTAAAACAAAAGGCAATAGATAACTAAAAGCATCAAGAAACGGATATACAAATCAAGATACACAAGTACTAAAGAAAACATGGCTTTAAACTAAAGTACTTAAAGCTTTAAATAAAGCAACATAAATAAACTATAAGAGTAGTAAAAAGTTTCAAAATTCTACTCCCCCTCAACATATACTCCCCCTCAAGCTAATACTACTCCCTCTTTTTGACCGAAATTACCAAAGGTGCTAGTCCATATTTGCCAAATCTTGAATTTGAGTAGAGAGAGTAGTGATTTGCTCTTGAAGATAAGTGAACTAGTGTATGGAGTAGATCGAATGCTCATCAAAAGATTGCTGCAGGTGATCTAGACGATTGAGAATAAGATCAAGGCAATCGGGAGTATGAGGTGGTGCCTGTGGGTGACCTTAAGGATGAGCCAGTGGCTGCTCTTGAGGCTGAGCTTGACTGGGTGAGGCATCCATATCATCTGGTCCAAGGGTGAAGTTATCAATCTCATCATCCATGTTGCCACCCTCATGAGCAGTGTCCTCATCTAGTGCTCCTTCTTCCCCTTCAAGATCACGAAGACAAGCTTTGCTCCTAGTCATTATTTAAGCAGAAATAGGATCTTCCCTTTTCATGATCGGAAAACTGAAGGGAATCTTGTCACTCTCTTGATGCATGATAGACATGATCAATCCTGGGAATAGCAAAGTCATTCGAGTCTTCTTCTTGCTGACACACTTTGCAAGGAGATGATAGATATGAGCATAGATTTCTATGTCCTTCTTCTTGTAAAAGTCATGAAGAAACAGTGCTCATGGTTGAGAGAGAGTTGTCATACTCCTCACTGGGTAGAGGATGAAGAGCATGATATAGGCCAATGTCCTTATATATGGAGAGAAGCTGGTAGTGTGTAAGGATTGTTTCTGCCGTTCTCCCCCAAGATTTGGAACTACTTCTGAAACTAATGTTTTTCTCTTGTCATAAGGAAGAGAAGACTATAGGATCACTAGTCGAATCTATAGGAAGTTCTGAATGGACATGGTGGAGATAGTGAACTCCTTTGCTTTCACCCAACAATTGAGGTGATCTCCCTCTATAATGGCATTCGAGAAGAATTCCTAAATCAAGATATCATGCACCGCTATTAATCCTATGAGGTGGTCTTTGAACACATCAGGAATGAAGGTACTTTCAAGAGACTCAAGGTCTACCTCTCTCTTCACAATACTAACAACTTCCTTATAGAACTCCCAAAATGCCTCAAATGCATCTCTATTTTGAAAGCGATTCTCTTTAAATTGTTGACACTTAAGAGGTTTCTTGGCAATGGTTTTCTTGCGAGGAGACATCTACAAAAAGAAACAAACAAAAACCATACACAAAAATGGCAACAAACTTAATTAAATGCAAGTTAGAACAAAAACCAAGTAGAAAACTCTTTAAAACTAGATAAAAGAGCATAAACTAGAACATAAAGACATGAAAACAATGCTAGAGGTCTAATTAGACAAAGAGCATGACAATATGCATGACATGTCAATTGTGATAGGGTGTGTGCATCAAGTGTGCATGTGCAGTGCATAAGCAAAGCATGAACAAGCACCCATGGGGCAAAGTGTGTAAAATACACAAGCAATGATAGAAACATGTTACAATTAAGTAAACATGCCAATCCCCAAAGTTTGGTACTCATCGGAGTCCAAACGGGTGCAAAAATGTCTAAGGAGCATTTTATCAAACACTTAGCATGCATACAATTACCCTATATGAGAAAAAATGCACGAACATATGAAAATATGCCTTAAATACAAGATAAAATGCCACAAGGGGCAAACCTCATCAACATAAATGGGACTAAGCCCAATCAACAAAATTAAAAAAAAAAAAAAAAAAAAAAAATTGCAAGAAAATAAGTTTTCCTAACCCAACACAAAAATAAACACCAACCCAAGGTTTTAAGTAATCAAAACCAAATCAAGGAATTGAAAAATTAAAAGTGATGAAAAAATACCTTGGAAAAGTCTTAGAGTAGAAATAAAAAAAGGTTTTGATGAGTTTTGGAAGAAATTTTGAATTTTGGGGGGTGGGAGTCGCAAAGTGCAAAAAGACAAGTATTTTGAAAATTGAATTTTCAAGCCCTTTAAAAACTACCTTTTTCTGCATTTCGTGACTCAGTGACTCTCGAACCAATTGCGAGCCTACTCGCAAAATGGGCAAATGGACAAGGCAGAATTTTGCAGGTCAAGTCTAAGTCACAAAGCACTCACGAGCGAGCTGCGAAACTCTCTACCTGAAATTTTTAAGAAATTGAAATTCCTTAAAAATCTTGCGACTTGAAACCACTCGCGAAAGCAGTCGCAAAATGGCCAAAAACAAAGTTTTTCAACACAAAGAATTTGACATTTTGAGAAAAACTTTCAAAACCAAAGTGACAAAAATCGCTTCCAGAAACAAATAAAATACTCAAAAATATTTTTGGGTTTGATCATCAAGCATTTGAGCACACACACATCACATTTAAACATGTACAATCACACAAATGAAATAGATATTCATTGAACATTAGACTTGTGTGTTGTGTGTGGGTATCAAGTATGAATTAGTCCATAGTCTAGTATGAAACTTCAATGATCAATTCAATCAATATATACACAAATAGCACGAAGTCAAGTGACCTATCTCAGTAGTAGAAATGAACATATATGACTCCTTACCAAAGTGTTTACAATGATTGAAAGCTTTTCATTTGGTTTCCATTTTTCATAATTTTTGATCAATACAACTCAATTTTTCAGCAACGATGACATAAATTTTTTAAAATTTCTTTAAAGAATAAGCCTTTGGCTTTGGCATCATACATTTTGAATACATTTTTGCTCCACCTTTTCCTAGTCTAACTAGTTTTCGAAGCAAGGCTTTTTTAGCTCTTTCTCTTTTTAGAGATTGACGTTTGAAGAACTTTTTGACATAAAAATAAATGTGAGGAGATATATAGGATCAAATCTACACATGTATCAAGATCAAACAAGACTATTGGCTAAACATTCATGACAAACTTGAAGATCTTTTTACAACAATCAAACATAGATTTCTAGATTTCACTCACATTCAATATGTGGATACATAACAAGCTATGCTCGTAAATACACTATGCCATTAGTACGAAGGTACTAGGCCAAACTCATATGTGATATGACATAACACAAGCAATCAAAATTTTTGGGATTTTTTACATTTTATGAGTTTTTGGATGTTTTACTCACACAAAACTAAAGCAATAAAGTAAGATCAACAAACAAAACAACCTTTTAAACAAAAAGCATTTAAAAGAAACAACATAATGAAATGAGTGACTCCTTATACATGAAAGAACTAGTGATAGTAATGCAAGGGCCACACCAATAAGATGAGTCAAGGAATGATACTGACACCGATGCTCTTACAAAGAGACTCAAACCAAGGACCATCAAGAGGTTTAGTGAAGATGTCAGCTTTTTGATTTTCAGTGTTGATGAATTCAAGCCATACCACTTTCTCCTCCACCAAGTCATGAATGAAGTGATATCGAATTTTGATATGCTTTGACTTTGAGTGTTGAACAGGATTCTTGGACAGGTTAATGGCGCTTTTATTATCACCAAAAATGCACATGGTGTCTTGAGAAACTCCATAATCATGAAGAAGTTTCTTCATCCATAAGAGTTTAGCACAACAACTACCCACAGCAATGTACTCAACTCCAATAGTCGATAATGACACTGAACTTTGCTTCTTGCTCATCCATGACACTAAATTATTTCCAAGATAAAAAGCATCCTTTGTCATCAACACATCCAGCCCAATCAACATCTAAGTAACCTGCTAGGCAATCATTTAAGTCTTTTGAGTACCAAATACCATAGTCAAATGTTTTGTTGACATATCGAATGATTCTTCTAACTGTACTCATATGAGATTCCTTGGGTGCTGCCTAAAAATGTGCACAGACTCCAACATTGAAGGATAGGTCCGGTCTACTTGCGGTGAGATACAAGAGGCTACTAATAATGCTCCTGTATAGTGTTGGATCAACTTCCACATCAGTTGGATCTAAGCTAAGATTGGCTGAAGAGCTCATTGGGGTGGATGCGTGCTTCTTTATGTCAAATCGAAATCTCTTGACTAGATTTTTGGCATACTTCTCTTGAGAAATGAATTCCCATCTTTTCGT
Organism: Quercus lobata; assembly: GCF_001633185.2. Classification (NCBI taxonomy): domain Eukaryota; kingdom Viridiplantae; phylum Streptophyta; class Magnoliopsida; order Fagales; family Fagaceae; genus Quercus; species Quercus lobata. The sequence goes on along the minus strand of NC_044905.1, from coordinate 41,799,087 downwards.
TGCTTCACTTGAAGACCAAGGAAATAGTTTAGCTTCTCCACCATGCTCATTTCAAATTATTTCTTCATTTCTTCTGAAAATTATTAAGCAGGTGCATCAATTGATGAACCAAACACAATGTCATCAATGTATACTTGAGCTACAAGAAGGGATTTCTCATCTTGTTTCACAAAGAGAGTCTGATCAGCATGACCTATTTTGAAACCATGATCCAAAAGATATATCGTTAAACAATCATACCACGTCCTTGGCACTTGTTTCAACCCATATAAAGCCTTCTTCAATTGGAGAAAATGGTCCAGAAAATGAGGATCTTGAAATCCTTTTGGTTGTTCCACAAACACTTCTTCTTGGAGAAGCTCAATTAGATATGCACTTTTCACATCCATTTGGTAAAGCTTGAAATTCATGATACAAGCTATGGATAGAAGAACATGAATGGACTTAAGTCTTGCTACCAAAGCAAAAGACTCATCAAAATCTACACCTTCAACTTGAGTATATCCTTAAGCCACTAATCTAGATTTGTTTCTCACAACCTCACCATCCTTATTGGTCTTGTTCTTGAAGATCCATTTGGTGCCAATCATTTAAGTGTCCTTTGGTCTTGGGACCAATTCCCACATATCGTTCCTAACAAATTGATGTAGTTCTTGGTGCATGGAATCTACCCAATTTTCATCTTGTAAAACTTCTTCCACCTTCTTCGATTCAAATTAAGCAAGATAACAATGATAAGTCACATGATTTACACTATAACTAGGTCCTCTTCTCAAACAAAAACCCTCATCCAAATCCCTAATTATATTGCTTTTGAGATGATTTAGACTCACTCTTGACAATGGTTTCTTTGACATAGAAGGCTCATCATCACGGGATATTGGAGGTTGCACTTCCAGTGGAGTGAGCGGACATGATGGCACTTGGGATGACCTCGTTTCTCTTCTTGATATGATAGGAGTAGTTTCCTTTTCCAGTGATTGCTTTTCAACATCACTATTTTGAGAGGAATTACCATCATCATCATTCTTCTTGAAGTTTGAAGCATTTCCACTTTCTTCAACAATCTTTTCTAGAATAGCATCATCTATGACCACATTGATTGACTCTATAACCATCTTGGTTCTTTTGTTGTAAATTCTATACGCTCGGCTATTCACGAAGTACCCAAGAAAAATTCCTTCATCACTCTTGGCATCAAACTTTCCAAGATTTTCTCTATCATTGAGAATTAAACATTTGCTACCAAATACCCCAAAGTATTTCACTTTGGGCTTCTTTTCATTCCATATTTCATAAGATGTTTTCTTGGTACCTGCTTGAAAGAAGATTCAATTCCCAATATGGCATGGTGTGTTCACGGCTTCACCCCAAAACTTTTGAGGGATATACTTGTTGAGAAGCATTATCCTTGCCATTTCTTGTACAACGCGATTATTCCTTTCAACAACCCCATTTTGTTAAGGTGTCTTTAGAGATGAAAATTCCTTCTTTATCCCATTTTCATTTTGAAATCTCTTACAAAGTTTCTCCATCTTCTCACACACTTCCAATTTTTCTCTAAGAAATTCCACCCACGAATATCTTGAGAAATAACCAACTACAACCATAATGTACCTTTTGCCTCCCAAGCTTCCAGTCCTTATAGGACCCATTAGATCAACATGAAGTAACTCCAAAGGTCGAGATGTAGCAATGACATTCACCGTAAGATGGCTTGATCTGGTTTGTTTTCCCAATTGAGATGGTCCATAAACGATCTTCTCAACTTTTTCGAACTTTGTTAAACCAACCACTGCTTCAAGTTTAGAGACTTTTGCCACTTGCTTGTAGTTTGCATGACCAAATCATTGATGCCATAGCTCTAGCAAGTTGACTCAAGCACTTCGACATGATACATTTGATTTGGGAACCACACCATAGCAATTGATAGTTCTAAGTCCCTTCAACACTTAAACGCCATCTTCACTAAGGATGACACACCCGTTCTTTGAGAACTGAACTACAAAATCCTCATCACAAATTTGAGTGATGCTCAGCAAGTTCGCCTTTAGACCTTTAATGTACAACAGATTGGTCAACAATGGTAGTCCCCAAATTTCAATCGTTCCTTTTCCAAGAACTTGAGAATGACTACCATCTCCAAACATGACATATCCGTCTTTCCTTTCTTTAAGACTCTTGAAAAGAGATTTATCACCAATCATATGCCTTGAGCATCCACTGTCAAGATACCACAAACATGAGTTAAAAACTTTCAATGCGATATGAACAAAAAGGCAAGCATGAGATAAACATTCTTGATTTTCAAAACAAGATTCATCTTCCTTTTTATTGTGATTAGATGAGTGAAGTTTTCTTTCCAAACTATTAAGCTTATAACACAAGTTTCTATTCCTTCTCTTATATTTTTCAATCAAGGAATCAGACTCACACAAACTATTATGAAGCATGCGATTCCTATGCTCTAGACATTTTAGCATGTGTAAGAAGATTCTAGCATGTTTCTTTGATTTTAGTAACTCTATGAGCTCATTACTAGGACAACCTCCAAAGATGCTCATCGAGTCATTATCAGAAACACATGAACCACAATTCATGCTAGCTTTCTCCATTGCCATTTCCGTAACAAGGAGGGGTCTAGGATCACACAAGGATAATGAAATCCAAAAAGTGTACCCACTCTAATACCTATTGAAAGCTTGATTAATGTAGAAACACTAATGCTTGTTTAGACCCCCAAATTTTAAATAACGGCTTAGCTGTTTTTACTCTAACTTAACTAAGTGCGAAATAAGAGTAAATGATGTGCAATAAACCAGAACACTACTCTCAAGGCATAAGCAAGTACAATAAACAATAAATGTAGAGCTTAAAGTGTAGGGAAGAGAGATACAAACATAAGATAATATCGAGATGTGTTATTGAAAAGGAAACCGAAGTACTATGCGAAAACCTCTCCGTGGCCATCCAAGCCATCAATCCACTAGTGAATAAAGTTGGAGTACATGAATAACGAAGGACCCTCTAAGCCTAATCTACCCAATGTACTTGAACCCTCCAAGTTCCAACTACCAACGGGCTTCATGGAGCCATGTCTTCACTAGTTGTCTGGATCCCACAATTAACTCCAAATTGCATCCGCCACTCAAAGGCTTCTTCCAAACGTTTCTTGAAAAAGACTCAATTTTATTCTTACAATTTTGTGGGTAATGAGGGTTTAAATAGTATTAGTAAAGGCATGCGAAAAGGCACACTCAAAATAATCAGGTAGAGAGTTTTACAGGTCACTCACGAGTTGGCCTGAGTTGTGAATGACTTGCGAAATCTAGCCTGTCAAAAACTCTTCGAATTCCATCATGTGCTTCTCACATGGCCTTTTTGCGAGTTGGCACTCGCGAACTAGTCGCGAATCCTTCATCTTCATAAAATCTTCACCAATTTCTCACGCACAACCCTTACATTAAATCCCACAAAAATTCAAGGAAAGGATTGAATAGAATTACAATCAAATTTGACACAGAATTAAAGCTAACATAAAACATAGTTGCAAATCACAACTTTACAAATATTTTCAATAAGATGAATTCTAATTTGGCTTATTTTGATGTGTCCCATAATATTGAAATTCTGCACTTAAATGATTCAAATGAATTTGAAAATGAAATTAAAAAACAATTGGAAAGAAAATTGAACCTATGGAACCAACTTTTGAAACTCTTAATTTGGGCAATAATGAGAATCCACGTTTAATTAAAATTAGCTCAACCCTAAATGAAGAAGAAAGAAAATATTTCAAGGATCTCCTCATAGAATTTCAAGAAGTGTTTGCATTGTCCTATAAAGATATGCCCAAAATTGATCCCGAGATAGCCCAACATCACATTGATACCCATGCCTATGTGGTGCCTGTTAAGCAAAAGTTGAGGCGCATAAGAACCAAATGGCTCCTAAAGATCAAAGAAGAGGTCACAAAATAATAGAAAGTAGGTTTCATTAAGCCTATACACCAAGCCGAGTAGATAGTCAATGTTGTGCCTGTACCCAAGAAGGATGTAAAGGTGAGGATGTGTGTGGATTTTAGGAACTTGAATAAGGCTTGCCCTAAAGATGATTTCCCCCTTCCCCAAATAGATGTCTTAGTGGATAACACAGCTAGTAGTACTTTGATGTCTTTCATGGATGGCTTTTTAGGGTTTAACAAAATCAAGATGGCTCCTTAGGACATGACTAAAACCACTTTCACCACGAAATGAGGGATCTATTGCTATGAAAGAAATGCCATTTGGGCTCAAGAATGCAAGTGCAACTTATCAAAGGATAGCCACAGCCTTGCTACATGATATGATGCATAATGAGGTTGAAGTGTATGTTGATGACATGATTGTAAAATCCAAGGATAGAGGAGGCCACATCGCTAACTTAGGAAAATTATTCAAAAGGATCAAGGAGTATAGGTTGAGGTTGAACCCCCAAAAGTGTATCTTTGGAGTAACAGCTAGGAAGTTGCTAGGTTTCCTAGTAAGTGATAAAGGGATAGAAGTAGATCCATCAAGATTAAAGCCATATTGGAGATGCCTCCACCCAATAATGAGAAGGAAATAATAGGATTCCTAGGTTGACTACAATATATTAGTCGATTCATTACCAAGCTCACATCCACTTGTGAGCCCATTTTCAAACTCCTAAGGAAGAATGAACCCCACACATGGAATGATGAATGTCAGAAAGCCTTTGAACTTATCAAGGAATACATTTTCCATCCACCTATCCTAGTGCCTCCATAACAAGGAAAGCCTTTACTACTATACCTCTTTGTTATAGGAGATGCAGTTGGAAGCATTCTTGTACAAGAAGACAACGATAAGAATGAACGCGCAATGTACTATTTGAGCAAAAAGTTCCATAATTATGAGACTAGGTACACCCCCATAGAGAAGTCATGCTTTGCACTCGTGTGGGCCATACAAAAGTTGATACACATCATCCTACTGTTCCAAGTATGGGTGGTAGTCAGAATGGATCCCTTGAAGTACCTATTTGAGAATGGCTAATCCTATAAGCAGAATTCTATTTGAAGTATGTGGCAAGGAAGACTATAAAAGGGAACGCCATGTTTGATCTTTGTGCCGAGAATCCTATAGAGGGAGATGATGGAAAAGAAGACTTCCTGGATGAGGACATCTTGGATATTGAGCTAGGGGCATGGAAAATGTATTTTGATGGAGCTGTGAACCAATATGTGAATGGAATAGGAGTACTTTTGATCACCCTAATGGATCTCATGTGCCTTTGGTTGTCAAATTGAACTTTGAGGCAACAAATAACATGGCAGAGTATGAAGCTTGTATCACTGGGATGAAGGCACTCCAAGAGTTAGGAGTAAAAGAGGCAGAAGTGTTTAGAGATTCAACCTTGGTTATAGCTCAAGCCCAGAAGTTGTGGAAGGTAAAGGAAGAACATTTGAAACCTTATCAGCAATGTCTAGAGGATTTGGTCAAAATTTTGATAAAATTGAGTACACGATCATCCCTAGAGCTTAGAATTAGTTTGCAGGTGCCTTAGCTACTTTGGCATCCATGGTGGAAATATCCAAGGGAGTATAGACACGGCCTTTAGATATTGAACAGAGTCATGAGTTGGTGCACAAGGAGAAGGATGAAGCTTCAGTATTGATTATAGAAGAGGAAGGGGTTCCATGGTATTATGACATCATGAAATTCTTGGAGTTGGGGGCATATTCGGATGGTGCCGAAAAGAGGGAGCGCTGTTGATTAGGATGATGGCAATGCAATACTACTTATGTGGAGGATAGCTCTATAGGAGGTCCTATGGTGGTATACACCTCCATTATCTAAAGAAAGAAGAAGCAAAAAGAGTTATGGAGGAAATTCACCAAGGGATTTGTGGTCCTCATATGAATGGAAGGATGCTAGCCAAGAAGATTCTAAAGATAGGGTACTATTGGAATATGATGGAAACCGATTGTGTGGACTTTGTGAAAAGTTGCCATGACTACCAAATGCATGCAAACTTGAACCATGTACCGCCTAGTGAATTGTATAGCATGACCTTTCTTTGGCCTTTTTTAGTATAGGGCATAGATGTGATTGGAAGAATAGCCCTAAAGGCCTCAAATGGGCATAAGTACATCCTAGTGGCAATCAATTACTTCACCAAGTGGGTGGAAGTAGCCTCCTACTCCGTGTTGAAAGCCAAGCATGTGGCTCGATTCATAGAGAATAACATCATCTACTGATATGAGGTACCCCAAGAGATCATTTCAAATAATGGCTCCCACTTTGAGGGGGAGGTTCGAGGGATTATGGAGTGTATAACATTGAGCCATAGAAGCAACCAATAAGAACATCAAGAACATCCTGGCCAAAATGGTAGTGACATACAAGGATTGGGCCGAGAAACGTCTATTTGCTTTATGGGGTTACACAACTTCTATCCGTGCATCAACTAGAGCAACACCTTACTCCTTAGTCTGTGGGAGTGAAGAGGTGCTCCCAATTGAGGTGGAGATACAATCTTTGAGAATGCTAGTGGAAACCAAGGTCTTAGAAGAAGACTGGATGAAGGCAAGGTATGAGCAATTGGCTTTGATAGATGAGAAGTGAGCTAGAGCACAGTGCCATGCACAGGGATACCAAAAAAAGATTGCTTGAGCATTTAACAAAAAGGTGAAACCTAGAAACCTTAAAAAAGGGGACTTGGCCTTAAAAGTTCTTAGAGATGAAACTTTCAATCCAAGAGGGAAGATGAAGCCAAGATGATCTAGTCCATTTATTATCAAGAAGATCATGTCAGGGGGTGCTACAAGGATTACAAATTTGGATGGAGAAGAGATGCTTTGCCTGATTAACATGGATAGACTCCGGAAATATACTGTTTGAAAAAGAAAAGAAAAGAAAAAAAGGCCTGCTAAGTTGAAAATTCGAAAGGGCAGCCTAGGCAAAATTTAAAGCAAAAAGAGCCTGTTGGATTAAAAACCTGAAATGGCGATCTAGGCAAAAGATAGGGGAAAGACCATGGTAATGGAGAAAATTCCTTCAAGGACGTCATGGGCAAAAGTTACATGGCATGGAAAAAAGAAAAGAAAAATAAAAATAAAGACAATAAAGTGATTCTCTTATTGCTCAAATTAAAAGATGATAAATTTTTTCCATAAGGGATTTAGAACATTTCAATCCTTTAATATATTCAAAAGAAAAGACATGAGAATCATAAAATACAGAAAAGTAAAATTTAGGCCATATCAAGTTTGTCATTCAGCCCTCTTCCTTTTGCTGGACTCTTTGTAAGCTTTTCATCTATGAGGACCCACTTCATGTCATCTTGTATCCACTTCTTGGACCCCAAAGTTGGATGAAGGAATTAAGGAGGATGAATGTCCCTAGTCACCCTCTGTTGTGGCCAAGCCTCACAGATCCTGCTCAAAGTCCTATCGGTAAACTCCAAGGTATGGAAAGAGCCATCATCATTAGGAGCCCATTGGTGGTCACCAAACTATCTAGCAATGTGACATGTGGAGTAGTAAGAGCAATAGCGAAGTCCCACCAAAGGAACACAGTTGTCCTTAAGGCTAGGTAAGCCATGCTTGAGATGTGCCACCATTCCACCACCCATTGGATGTTTGTAGCATCAATATGCTCCTAAGCTCAGTGAACTCTTCAAAGTTCATCTCAGCACACTTGGGCCTACAGTCACGATAATGCTTAGGTAGGTATTGACTAGGAGGAACAGTAGGAGGGTGAAGTAAACGGAACCTTTCAGACAACCATATCTAAAAAGAATGGAAAGAAAGGAAAAAAAGAAAGCATGTGTGAAAAAAAATAATAATAAGAATAAGAAAAAAAAAAGGTAGAAAAAGACGATATAAGGTGCCTCGATGGGTTGAAAATTGAAAGGCGACCCATACAAAAATTAGAGGAATCCCGCTAGGTTGGAAACCTAGGCAAAAATTAGGGATCATATGTGGAAGAGGAGGGGCTCCCTACAAAGAAGTTTACTTCCTTCCTATGAAATGCATCCAAGCCAACAAGGGTCTCAGTCAAGATCATGCCTGCAAGATTTCTATTCCTCAAATTAGCAACCACCAAGCACATTTTATGATCCATACAATAGGTCTCTTGAACCAAGAAGTATCTTGCAAGCATGCATAGGCAAAAGGCATTGAGGAACCGGGAGCGCGGTATCTTGATCGTTGGGATAGCTAATCGAGAGAAGTATGCAAAGATGAGCCGAACATTCAATTTGCCAAAAACACACCATTGCTTTGCCTTTTCAAGAGGGAAATCCAACAAATCTTGAATCAAGGTGGGAAGATTACCACCCATGGTAGGAAAGACATGGTCATTCATCGAGAGTTCACCCATGATTGCACTAAATTCCTTAAGAGTGGAGCATATCTCTACACTGTTAAAGTGAAAAACATGTTGAGTAGGGATCCAATAATTGGCAGCAACACAAAGAAGGGGTTCATCCACCTTGATTTGGTGGTATGGAAAAATTCAAGAGAGACCATAAGGAATGATAGCCTCTTTGAAACTAGGGCCAAGCTTCCTAATCCAAGTCGAAACCTCGAAGGGGGAGAATTCTGCCATTGGGAAACCAGAAAAAAGTGTTTTCTAGGAGCAAAATACATTTGGTGAGGTTTGGGAGCCCCCTAACGGCTATTTTATACTAAGGAGGGGCGGCTAGAGTTTCTCTAACCCGCAGCATGAATACGCATGGTCAAACCTATGTATGTAGGGTCAAGGTTACGTATGCTAGCTCTCTTACACAGACGCACAGCGAGAGGCAGAATCCTAATTTTATTTGTTTTGTGTATGGTTTTCTTCCACATTCTTCTTCTATGGATCCTATGGCCTGAAGGACTATTCAAGACACAACTATAGCACAGATTTTCAAGCGTCAAAGATAAGAAAGGCATAGAGTTGTGCATCCATTCCCATAAGTTGTAAATTAAGTACATAACCCAAATAAAAAGCATGAATGTAAAAGATGTTCTTAAAATACAACCTGATGTCTCAAACTAAATCCAAGGTTCAGAAATGTGTGCTAAAAATAGAAAATAATAATAAAAGCAACAAAAGAAAAAGATATGTTATGCTATGTTGTGTGTCTGTGCCTGTCTATCCGTCTGCAAGGATCACCAAAAACACCTCTTCCTTGGTCGATGGCTAGGGGTCACCTCCGAGTCCTCACCACCACCATCATCACCATCATCATTGCTGAGATAAGCTAGTCCCCCAAGGTCGTAGAAGTCCTTTAAATACTGAGTCACCTCTAGCTTAAGGTTCCCAGCCAACCAAACCAACTCCTCATGCTCCTAGATAATGGGCTAAAATGTAAAGGGAAACAGATTAGAATAAGCATTTGAAAGATGCAAAAGAAACAAAGAAGAAATAAATTGAAGAGAAGTCACCCCTTGTGTGCCATCCAGAAAAGGATAGCCTATGACATTTATGTTGCGAGGCACGGGACACTCCCTAGCAAAGCTATCAAGGCCATAAGTATAGACTGTTCAAGGCAAATGAGGAAGGTCAATAGGAACGCTAGGAGTAGTGGCATCCTAGTACAAGTATTTCAATTAAATATCACAATGTACAAGAATGCAAAAAAAAAAAAAAAAAAAAAAAAAAAAAAAAAAAAAAAAAGGAATGAAAAAGATTGGAAGAAAAGAGAAATACCTCTATAGTAAGGGAGGGCATGAGACGAGTGCGGTTGAATTCATCATAGTCCAACTCCTCCCTAAACCGGTTGACATAAGCCACACCGGGACTTCATAGGGTGTACTTAGCGTCAATCATAGAGAGTGGGGTAAGCATGAACTCCGACGGGTCCATAGGCACCTATGAGGCATCCTCGCCCACCAGTTGGCAACACTCGCTCCACCAAGTAAAGCACCCTCAAACCCGCACCCTCTAAAGGCTAGGTGATCTTAGAGGAAAAAATAGTAAACACCTTCAAGTTGGGAGTTGCAGCATGAGGAATGCTGGCCCATGGGTTCTAGTTTATCTATAAAAATACATGAGGTTAGAAAGAAAGCATAAAAGGCATGTGAAAAATACAATGAAAGGCATTGAATCTCAAACTCACATCATCAGAAGACAACCCCTTAAGGTAGGCCACTGCAAGAGAATTTCTAAGGCTCAGGTTCAACCCTAGAATGATAAGACCATATCGAACAACCCAGAACTAAGAAGAAAAAGAAAAGGGAGGCATGAATACAGTTTGCAAGAATTACAATGTACAAGTGAATACAGTTTGCAAGAATACAATGTACAAGTGAATACAGTTTGCAAGATGACAGTTTGCAAGGAAAAAAAAAAGAGTATGAAGATAGTTTGCAAGAACATGGGTTACAGTTTTCTTTAGCATGTACAAAAGCTATAAAAGAAGAGAGAAAGAAACTGACCTTTAAAAGCTTCCAAGGCCCCACCAGCTGGCGCAAAGTCCCCCGGCTGAGTGTGTCCAAGCATGAGTATAACTAGGCTAGACACACCTGCCCCTAGTTTGCTTCCCCAACATCCCTAAAGTCATGAAAGAGGGCTAGCCACCTCAAGGATACTGTCTACCCTTCATTGGCAAAGAGATATACCCCCAAAATGTATAGCAAGAATACCCTAGCCATCCGGGCATAGTCCACAGCCGTCTCTTAGGGAAGGGGCTGGTAATTCACCTCAATATCGAAGTAGCGGATCATGTCTAAGGAGTACCTCCTCCCAAGCAAGTCAATCGCCAACCTAGTTCCTAACTCGCCCTCCAAGTTTATGATAGCACCATCACATCTAAGGCCGGTCATGTGGTGAAAGGCTCAAGGAGTTACAGTCATCTCCCTTTCAGCAGTATGGAAGGTGTGCATAGTGTCCTACCACCTCTCGACAAGGCACTACACCAAGATGGCACCCACCGACCTCTCTAGCAGAAGACAGATGATAGGCTCAAAGCTTGCGGCACAAATGTGAGCCTTTGTTGCCTCAGCAAGCTCCCCATACCACTTGGCCACCTTATTAGTACCACCCCTACTAGAATACGAGGATATATACTACAAAAAAGAGTATGGTGATGTTAGATTCACAATTTGGGTAAAGGAACAGTGAAAATAGAGTTTGAGATTCCCAATGAAGTGCAAAATGGTGTTAGAATCACAATTCAAATGCATAAATAGTGAAAGGAAGTGTCAAATTTGCAATTGGATGAGAAACAGATGAAAAAGAAGTTCAAAATTGTCAAGATAGGGTTTCTGCCTAGCGGTATGCATACGTGAGCCCAAGCCTGCATATGCAAACACTAAGCATGCGTACGCAGGCTGAAGCCCACGTACGCAGACTCTCAAGAACAAGCCCACATACACAAGAAAAGAGGCTGTGTACACATGAATCTAAGTCGCACGCGCAGGCTTGAGTCCTCATACACATGAACCAATGTAGAGAGTTGTTCTTTGACAGTTTCAAGCATATCTCAACCAAAATCCATTCTAAACATGTTCCTACCCCTCCTGAGGTGTCAATTTTTCATCTAAACTCATCCCACAACAAAACCCAAGCATTTGTAAGTCCAAAAACAAATTAAAATGAAAAATCAGAGGAAAACTCAAAAATGAGAAATAAAATGAAAAGCTCACCAATTTGGCATAGGCATTTGCTGAAAGATGATCCTTCAGCTGCTATGTCAAGGAAAGAGGCTCTAGCAGCCTCACTGCCCCATTCTAATGGGTGAGGTTGAAGGCATCGCTTGAGAGCACGTAGGAGGTTTTCTTGGACTTAGATGTGTAGACACCACATTTTGTATCACTTACGAATCGAGCCCCCGTTCCCCAATGATGCTAAATTCTAAGACCCAAGGTTGGTTTAGGGCCCAATCAAATGCTATATTAACTTGAGAAATCTTAAAATGAAAAAAATAACTTTTAATGAGCAAATAAATCTTTTTTTGGAAAAGTGAGGCCAAGGAAACCCTCACTATGTGCACGCAAGAATCGACCTGCACACGTAACTTTCTGCCTGCACATGTATAGCAAATTCCAAAAACTAAACAAGGCAAGTTTTCTGCATTAATGTTAAGGTTTGGAGCAAATCGACTAGGAGTCATTCCAAACCCCTATTTTCACACTATAAGTAGCCTTACATGGTATATTTTGAAGGACACATAGAAATCTCACGGAAAAACACTAAGATTAACTAGAAATAGTGAATCAAAGAGGGATTTTTTCACAAAACATCCTCAAGCCAATTTTCTTTTAATTAGGGTCTTTTCTAGCCTTGATCTTTGAATTTAAGATTACTAATCACTCTTTTATTGAATTGTGAATAGATTTGACTAAGGGGAATGGTCAAAAATCAAGCTTGAAGAGCTTTTGTTTGAGGTATCTCTTCTAAACTTTTCTTTTCTTTTTCTTTTCCTTTTTGCACTTTAATCTTTATGTTTGCTTTATTTTGTTGTTGTAATGTGTTATAATATGTTTATGTAGTCTAGGTTTACGTTTTTATATGTCTAGAAAGCATGTTAGGATGTTAGATTTAGCATTTTAAGTCTTTGCTGTGTTTCTAGGGTTTTTGGGTAGAAATCCAAGTGCGCATAATCTTGCCTGCACACACAAGGTTGTTCACGCGTGTGCATGAACTAACCCAGAAACCCTAATTTTATCTCATCTATTTTTGCTTCTGTTTTCACATGTAATACTTTTGTTTAGGTTCTTTTTCATATTTTTATATTCTTAAGCTTCTGTTTCACAAGTTTTACTGCTTGTTTGCTTTCACATATTAGAATTAGGGTTTATGTTGTGTTGTCTTATTTTGATGCCATAAACATGCATTCACATGCTCATGCTTAAAGCCATAGGTGCTAAGTTGTTATAAGGTAAGTGAGGTAAGTCATGCATTAGTATGAACATGCATTTTTTGTGTTGCTTGATGCTTGATTTCATGCTTAAGAGTTTGGAATACATGTTATGACCTATGCTTGATTACCATGCCCTTTTACTGCCTTGTCTTTGTTGCTACCTTGTTTGGGATGTTATGCCATGATTAGATGAATGCTAGGATGAGGTGACATGTACGCTAGATGTGTGCTAGGGTCTATAATGTGATGAGATGCATGATTAGATGAATGTTAGGCTTTTCTTGATTGCCATGATAGATGTATGATTAGGTCTTTTGGGATGATTGATGTCATATTGATTGTTAGATGAATGTTAGTGTGTGTGTGTGTGTTAGAATAACAATATTGAGTGTGCCTTTAATAGGGTTAAGACATAAGACACAATGAAAGGAAGCCAACCTTAGGGTTAGGCAGTTTTGGGTGCCTAACACTTTCCCAAGGCCATACCTTAACTCCGAACCCATATATCTAGTAGTAAGATCAAAATGTTCTTCCTCGAGATGATGCTATATATATGGTTCCTAGTCCATTGCAAAAACTAGGTGGCGACTCCAATCCATTATGTCCACAGGGTGCCATGGAGAAGATGAGAAAGTTTTGGGAAGGAAAGGGTTTCAAAGAAATTGGAGAGGGAAAAATCAGATTGTGAGAGAGAGTAGGAGAGGGTCGTGGCCTTTTGTAAAGAAAAAAGAAGTGGAAGAGTTAGAGAGAATATGAAGAGGTGGGGAAGATGAAGAGGAAAAAAAAAGAGAAGAAAAAGGTTGGTAACCGTTGAGGAAATATGAAGAGGCAAGAACACACCTAGTGGCTAAACTACGTGTAGTTTAGTCCACAACTAAACTATGTGTAGTTTAGAAAGAAAAAAAAAATTATATCCCCATGGAGTCCCCAAGAGGTTAGAAGTGCAAAGTAAAATTCAAGAATATGCCCAAAAGTGACAAAAAAACCCTCAAAATCTCCAGTGGATTCCTGAAATGTAGAAGAAAAATCCAAAAACACATTGAAATGACCAAAATACCCTTATTCGGGTAAGAGACATAAAGACCGCACAAGCGTCCACAATAGATTGAAAGCATTAAGAGCATCCTTCAATGGACCATAAGCCACCAAAAGAACTCCCTCGTGATTTCAAATTTTCAAACAAATCCCCAGTAAGGTACAATATCATGAAGGGACTTCCCCGTGGGTCCAAGGCACGATGGCAACCCCCTCGCGTGTTGTGAAGAAGATTATCCCCATGTAGTTGATGAAACCCCCTCGTGGGTAGAGTCAACACCAATTCCCCAGTGAGCCATGAAGAAAGAAATAAAAATTTCCCTAATGAATCACACATTTTCAAAGACTTCCTAGTAAGTCAAAATCACCAAGCTTCTCAGCAAGTTCCTCTTCCCCAACAAGAAGGCTACCCCAAGGGTCACCAAATTCAAGAAGGTCATGCTCCCCAGCAAGTTCCCTTTATCATCCCCAATGGATCATTCACCTAAGACTCCCTCATAGGTCAAAACAGATAGAACTTGTGCACATATTATGAGGGAATTGAACATGTAGGCACATCATACAAACTTATGCACATATCCCAAGGGAATTGAACATGCAGACACAATATAAGAGGTAGAGATAGAGATAGAGACCAAGGTCACCCCGAGGCAAGAGCCTCAAAAGAACAGCTAGAGATAGAGATGGAGAAGATAAAAGGGGCAACCCATCCAGAGAAGTTTGACGCAAGAGTCCCAGATTGGCACCACACACACACACACATACACACACACATATATATATATATATATATATATATATATATATATATATATCCTTTTAAGCTTGTAAGAGCACCCTTATTTGTTTGATTATTTGAGCTCGCAAGAGCACCTTTGTTTGTTTTTCTTTTTAAGTGACTCTAGGATAATGAGTCACTTGCCTTTTGTTTGAAATTGGCAAAACAGGTTCTGGGATAGTGAACCTGTCGTTGCTCGTTTCCCGAGTAACAAAGGTGGGAATTTGGACATACGAATCCCATGCAACTCTGCGAAGTCACACCCAACCCCATGTATGTGTGTGTCATATGTGTGGGTTGGGCCCAAGCCGTACGTCGAAACAAAATGTTTTGTCTCTTATTCTTTTGATTTCGTGAATGCAGCTCACGAATTAAAAGAAGGGCATCTGTAGACACCGCATTTTGTACATCTTACGACTTGGGCCCTCGTTCCACAATGATGTTGAAATTCAAAGACCCAAAGTTGGTTTAGGGCCCAATCAGATTATAAATTGACTTGAGAGATGTTAAAATAGAAAATATAAATTTTTAATGAGCTAAAAATCTATTTTTGGAAAATAAAGGCCAAAAGAAACCCTAAGCCTGTGTATGCAAGAGTGAACCTACGTACGCAGAATGAGAGCCTGCGTACGCAGGCAAGAGCCTACGTGTGCAGGTAGGGTTTCAGAAGTACAAGAAAGGCAAGTTTTCTGCATTAAAGACTAAGATTTTGAATGAATCCCACATTGTTTGGGAGCCATTCCAAACCCACATTTTCACAATATAAATAGCCATACAAGGTACCTTTCAAAAACACACAGAAATCCCATGGCAAAACATTAAGATTCACTATAAATAGTGAATAAAAGAGAAAGTTTTTTCACAAAACATCCTTAAGTCAATTTTATTTGATTAGGGCTTTTTTTGGCCTTAATCTTTGAATTTTAAGATTACTAATTACTTTCTTATTGGGTTGTGATAGATTTGACTAAGGGGAATGGTAAAAATCAAGCCTAGGAGCTTTTGCTTTGAGGCATTCTCTTTTTAAGCTTTTCTTTCATTTCTACTTTTAGTTTATGTTTTAATCCATTTCTTTGCCTTGTTTATGCTTATAACATGTTTGCTTAGACTAGGTTTATGTTTTCTTTATGTTTTAAGCATGTTAGGTTTCTAGAATTTATGTTTTGAATCTTGCTTTATTTGCTGTGTTTTTAGGTTTTCTGGGCAAAAACCCATGTGCACATGATCAAGGCTGCATACACAGGCTTGATTATGCGCACGCTGGGTTGTTCATGCGTATGCATGAACCAACCCAATAACCTTAGTTTTGTTTTCTTCTGTTTTTTTGCTTCTGCTTTCACACGTATACTTCTGTTTAGATTCCTTTCCATGTTTTTGTGCTTTTAAAGCTTCTGTTTCATATGATTAATTAGATGTTTGCCTTCACACGCTTACATTAGGGTTTGTTTTGTGTTGTCTTTATTTCAATACTATGAACATGCTTTCACATGTTCATGCATATTGTCATAGGTGCTGAGTTGTTGCAAGGTAAGAAAAAGTAAGTTATGAATTCACATGAATATGCTCTTTAAGTAGGGTTTTGTTTAATGATAGATGTGAATACGCTTGTTTGATGGGTTGTGCTTTATCACATATTTGTTTGGATCTCTTAATACCCATGTTGCTGCCTTAGATGATGTAATATGATATGATGCCATGATTAGATGTACGCTAAGGTTTGTGATGTGATGAAGCATGATTAGATGTATGATTAGGGTTTGTGGTGTGATGAAATACCTTGTTGCCATGACATGTATTCTAGATGAATGATAGGTTGTTTGCTAGATGAATGTGAGGTTATGCCATGATAGATGTATGGTTAGGGATGATTAATGACATGTTGATTGTTTATATGCAAGCTAGTGTGCGTGTATGAGTTAGATACAAATATTGAGTATGCCTTTAATAGGGTTAAGACATAAGACATAATGATAAGAAGCCAACCTTAAGGTTGGGCAATTTTGGGTGCCTAACACCTTCCCAACACCGTACCTTAACTCCGAACTCATATCTCTGGTAGTAAGATCAAAAGGTCCTTCCTCGAGAGGACGCTATATGTATGTTTCCTAGGCCATTGCAAAAACTAGGCGGTGACTCCAAAACCCATTGTGTCCACAATAAGCTATCGGGGTGGAAGGAAAAATTACTTTCTCATGCTGGGAAAGAAATATTAATCAAGACTATGGCTCAGGCAGTACCTACCTATACTATGAGCATGTTCAAGTTCCCAAACGCGTTGTCTGATGAAATGACATCAATGGTTCAAAATTTATGGTGGGGACGAACGCATGAAAGAACTAAAATGGCTTGGCTAAGTTAGGACAAAATGTGTCTTCCAAAAGACGAAGGAGGGTTGGGTTTTCGGGATTTAAAGGCTTTCAATCTTGCACTACTGGCCAAACAGGGTTGGAGATTACATAATTGCACTAATACTTTAGTTCACAGAGTATTTAAAGCTCAGTACTTTCCAAATGGATACTTTCTTTACGCTGAATTAGGCCATCATCCTTCCTATGCTTGGAGAAGCATTATGTCTACCCAATCAATTGTGCAAAAGGATTGGAGAAGATAGGTGGGGAATGGAGAATCTAATGCTTGGAGAAGCATTATGTCTACCCAATCAATTGTGCAAAAGGATTGGAGAAGATAGGTGGGGAATGGAGAATCTATTAGGCTGTGGTTTAATAGGTGGTTGCCAACACCATCCAGATTCAGATTGACCTCACCACTGATTGGATTACCTATTGATGCCAAGGTCAATTCAATCATCAACCCCTCATCTAATACTTGGCAAGCGGATGTGGTCAAACAAGCTTTCTCCCTTGATGATGCTAATACAATTTTAGGCATTCCCTTGAGTTCTAAACGTCCCATGGATCGCTTAATCCGGGCATACACATCTAAGGGTCACTTCACAGTGAGCAGTGCCTATAAGGTGGCTCTTTCATCCATATCCAATCCTAGTCTTGAAGGTTCGAATAGGCAGAATTGTAGAAATTGGAAATCTTTGTGGGGTCTCAATGTGTCGAATAAGGTTAAAAACTTTGCATGGCAGGCCTGTCATAATATACTCCCCACTAAGGCTAACCTTTGTCACCGAAAAATTCTTGACGATCCAACTTGCGAGGCTTGTGGTTTGGACACTGAAAGCAGTGGCCATTTATTCTGGTTTTGCCCCAAAGCTCAAGAGGTTTGGAGTCTCTCGGGTCTCCCACTGGAAATGCGAGGTGTCCATTTTCCCGAGTTCATTGATCTCTTGTGGTACCTCAAGTTTGTGCAATATGTAGGCAATGAAGTGCTGGAGTTGGTTATAACCATAGCTTGGAGTATATATGGTTCAATCGAAACCAAGTCAGACACGATAAGCCACGCCAATCTGCATCCATGATTATCCACAAACCAAGAACATTGATTGAAGAATTCCAGGTTGCCTACTTTTAACCTTCAAAGCCAGCCAAAAAAGGAGTGAACAAGTGGATCAATCCGAAGCCTCCTTTGTACAAAATCAATTTTGATGGAGCTGTATTTTAGCAGCAACAAGCCTCAGGTGTGGGAGCAGTGATTCGTGATCATGCAGGCAGAGTTGTAGCCGCATTAAGCGAAAAGCTTCACTACCCTTTCGGACTGCTAGAAGCTAAAGCTTTTGAAGAAGCTGTTGATTTTGCTTGGGATGTTGGTGTTTGAGATGTCCACTTTGAATGTGACTCACTTATGCTTTCTAATGCTATTGAAGGCTTGAGTTGCCCACCTATAGCCATCTCTAACATTGTCTCTGTGATTTGCCATAGATTACACAATTTTAGATCTGTGCAAGTATCACATGTGAGGAGGGAAGGAAATAAAACGGTGCATATTTTTGCTCAATATGGTAAAGATTTAGTTAGTTATGTAATTTGAGTAGAGGAGGATCCAATTATTATTAAGTTGGTTTTGGCTCATGATGTATTTAATTTATTTTCATCTTAATAAAACTAAAAGTCTTTTCATCAAAAAAGTTGTGGATCTAGCATTTTATTTTTAAACCAAAAAAAAAAAAATTGTTATTAATTATACAAGATTTCACAAAATAACACAAGTTCTGTTAAAAAAAAAAAAAAAACGAGTTTTTATTTTTTATTTTTTTTTATTATTATTATTTGCAAGGCTAGATGAATAACCACACTAACAAGACCTAAACTTTTTAGGATAATTTTATCATTAATTTTCTAAAATCTTATCCAAATAAATGGATTAGATTTTATCACATTATTGATAATTAAGCAATGTTAACCGTTATCACTATTTTTTTCACATTCTTTTGTATAAAAAAATATCATTAATTTTTTTTTTCAATTATGAGTAATGCTACGTCCACAATTTCATGATAAATTTTATGTAGCATGTTGTTATTGGTTTTAATCTGGGCCTACCACCTAAATTATTTTTTTGCCTACCATTAATAGCTAGTAACAACTTGTCACCTACTATGGTGGGGTTTGGATACATGTGTTTTCTTGCATTTAGTTTCCTA
Source organism: Quercus lobata (assembly GCF_001633185.2). Lineage (NCBI taxonomy): Eukaryota > Viridiplantae > Streptophyta > Magnoliopsida > Fagales > Fagaceae > Quercus > Quercus lobata. The sequence continues at coordinate 41,779,870 of NC_044905.1, read as the reverse complement.
CGTTTTCCTCCTTTTTTCTTTTTCTTTTTTTGCACGCATTTTCCCCAACAAGTGACTACTGTTCATGCACTGTTCATTAACAGTAGCCGCAACTTTTGACCAATTCTTCCCTGAATAATGTATCCGTGCACTGTTCACAGACCCACAAATTTTACTTTTCAGCAATTTTTTCATTAAAAATGGGTCTCATGACACTATTCATATATTTAAAAATTATTTTGCTACAATGTTTTCAGTTTTCAGTTTTCAGTTTCAGTAAAATAAGCTCTATCCAAACAGACCCTATTTGTTGTAAAATTTTTGTGAACGATTGTTACGGTTGGGCAAGGAAATAATTTCAATTACAGATTCAAATTTAAACCAATAATAACCTGTCACCTAGAATTTATTGTAAAAATATTGTGGGAGTAGCACTTCTTGATTTTAGAATAGATGGATAAAATTTTAAGAAGTGCATGATGGACTTACCAAAAAAACTATAGAAGATCTTTAAACCTATCTAAAACTAACTTCCTAATCTCACTAGGAAGAGTTAGAGACTCATAATTCAAAACCAAATAAAATAATATTCTAGCTGAGTTACCACTTCCAACTGCAACAAATTCCTTTTCAGTCTGCTAGGCTTGCCATTACAGTACTCAAGCCCGTTTTTAGTTTATCCCTTTTTCATAAGAATGGAGAGTGATCTCTTGCGCCAACAGATTTCCAACATGAGGCAGTCCCTCTTTGCTGAGGTTTTCTCTTATTTTATGAATTTTATTTATTTATTTATTTTTGTAGTTTACACTTTATTTTCAATACTATGGCAACTCAACTTCTGTACAGGATCCTTTATTTTCTTTTATTGTCTTTTTTCTTCACTGTGACTAGCTAGATAGAATTTTAAATTTCTGCCTGTATCCATTCATAAAACTGGTCCATAAAATTTATAATCTGAAGGGTGTGATGCATGAAGTACAAGGATCATTCTTACAATACCTAGTTCTGTGGTTTTGTATTATTGCTTCTTCAAATTCTTTGAGGATCGAATTCATAAAAGTGAGAGATTTAAACCCATGAATGTGAATGGAACCTACCTTTGCCATTGTAGCCTAAAGCCAATATTTTTATGTGCGCAATTAGCTAGAACTCAGTCTTTGGGCTTGACTTTAAATTGACAAGAAAAAATAAATGGCAATATCAAACATAGGACCTAGCTAGAGTGATTTGTGATGAGTTATGTCTTCCAGTCTATATCTCTCTAAACTTATTTTTCTTTTTCCTTTTTTCCTTTTTCATTGCTTTAAGGGTAGGATGATTCGTGATGAGTTATGTCTTCCAGTTTTTTCATCTTGTATAATCATATATCATATATGTGATTTCATATGTCACACAAAAATTGGCAATTATGCTTATGTGAAATGAGACTTAATCTTATGGCAAATATCTCAATGGTAAACCCTGAATCCGATGCCTTTATTCATTTGCAACCATGGAAAAGCCATCTGAAATTATCTTCCTTTAAAAAGTAAAAGGGAAAATGTGCTCAGAATGAGAAATTGAGTGAGAAACCAAAATATAATGATGCTGTTTATTGCAGGAAATTCTTGAGTACCAATTTCTTCAATTGGAGCAACTACTTTCTTCAGGAAATTATGACCTTGTATTTCAGAGAGTCACCAAAGACGATAGCTATCATAGATCAAGCATTGTGAGTAGTATTACACAAAAATGTTTCTTTTTTATTTTGGAGAAAATATTACCATATATATCCTCGACAACAACAATTAACATAAAACAACAGTAACTAGTAAGTCAAGAACCTTGTGTGGTTCACTGTCAATGCTCTTTTCTTCACGGTTTGAATTTCTCTCTTCCAATTTTTTTTTTTTTTTTTAAACCCTTTTAATTCCATGCTCAAATTTGCAATTGGAGATAGTTTTAACTGTACTTTCGATTATTCATATATATAAGTAGGGAGGAACACTCTAATTTCCCGGGACTGTACAAGTACCTTCATCAGCTTAAAGGAAGCAGTGCGAGGTATTTCTCTATAATTGGCTTGATGAAAATTAATGAAACAGAGGTCAAATACTGACTTCTACAGCCACGGTTAGTTATCATATCTTATGCAACATCCTGCAATAGTTAATTTGTTTATATTTTTTTGAAGATCATTCTTATTATTTGCAGCATTGGCGCTAATAAGGTTACTAAAGAAATCAACCAAGCATTGGAGTGTTTCAAAGAAGGTGACATCCAAGGGTAATATTTCTGCTTGTATCAATATATTGTTCTATTTAATTATTTATCTTTTTTCTCATGTTTGTTATTTGACCAATATCATCTTCTTCTTTTTTTTCTTTCCTTTAAAAAAATATATATATTTGATGAAAGTTATAAATAAATAAATAAAAATAAAATAAACCTTTCTTTTCTTGACAATTAGACAAGTTCTTTTGAGGACCACTAATTCAGCTAACCAATATTCTTTTTTATTATTATTCTTTTTTTTTACTTTGAGCCATTGAATTTGCTCAAATTTAGATGCCAATTCAAATAGTTTGAATGTTCAAACTTAAAAATAAAAAATATATGTTATTAATTAATTTATTTTTTCAAAATTTTAGTGACCAAGGCAAAAAACATGGTTCTGCCATTGGAAGGAAGGCAAGCTCATAGGTTCTAGAACATCTTTGTGCATGTTTAACTTAACAAGTAAAAAAAAAAAAAATTATGTAATTATGTAATCTAAAGCACCAATTTTTGGGTTTTCTGTTACTTATGCTACATTCAATTATTTGTTGAGCAGATGCAAGGGTGCAGTTCAGAGATTGAAGCAAGAGCATAACATCCTAAGGAATAGACTTCAATCTTATTTTCAGGTCTCTCTCTCACACGAAAATAATTGATTGTCTTGGTTGAGCTGTGAATGAGTGAAATGTTGTTTGTGTTTTGTTAATGTTGCAGCTACTGCGACAAATTCAGATTTGCTGAGACAGCTAATCCGTCCCAAGTGAGGGAAAGCTTCCGAATGGGATTCCCAGAAAGGAAAGGGTGAGAAGTGAGAACGAGCTGGTCTTTGATAGAGCAGTTTCACCTCCCAATCTACCATTTTTATGATCTAATGAAGAAAAATCTATGGAAAACACTATTGCACCCACACTAACACACACCGTACACACACATTGGTTTTTAACTGAAGTCATAATTTCGGTATAAAACACACGTGTGTAATAACCATCTCTAAAAAATCTAGGGGTCTTCCCTCTATATTTTGGAGCAGTTGGTTTAGTTTTCCTATATGTTATATTGGAAATTAACTAGCTTTTCATGGTTGGTTTGTGGGGAACTAGATTCCTCTATGTCTGCAACTTCCATTTCATGTTTTATGACTCCTTATTTCTAGAAAGTAGAAACCCTTTTACTAATGGGTTAAATTCTAAACATAAAATGGGGAAACTGAAATTTCTAAATTTGGCTTCATTTTGCTTTTTTTGGAAACACAACTCACTAAAATATGTAACTATAATCCACTGAGAAAAAGTATGTACATGGGTCTTTGCTAACGAGATATATTAAGATATGTAAGGTTGAATTTAATCAACCATGCGTTGGCTTTATTCCATGTCAAATTTGCTTGTAATTCAGCATGTAAAAACTTTGTATTTAGGTGGGAATAATGTAAGGGTTGTGTGTGAGAAAGTGTGAAGAAACTCAAGATGTGTGCATTCAAGGGAGTCTTGCAACTGGATCTCGCAAGTGGCAAGTTACCAAAGTGGCACACGTGTTAAGCATGCAGGAAGCTGAAGGGTCACGACAGTTGGAGCACTACTAGACAAAAAGTACAGTTTGGCCTACAGTTAACTCGCAACTCATTCCAATTGCGAGGCCAAGTCGCCAGAATGCCCTATTTGGATGAAAACTGACTTTTCACATTCCTCACATACCCTACTATAAACACCCTTATTCCCACAAAATGTAAGTGTGGCTATTCAAAGAGAAAAATCCTAAGAGAGGTTTCTACAACACACCCACCTCATTAGAGAGAAAGCTACTCATTCTTAGAGAGAAATCTTTGTAGTCTCTTCTCATTCCCTCTCTCATTGTTATACCCATTGAGAGGAGATTTATACCCAAATACTACCCACACCCATTTAGAGTATTGAGTGTTTTTGGAGTTTTGGGAAGCATTGGAAGATGACAAGGATGGCAGATGCAATATGGAGCTTATTACAGGAATCGGTAAGTTAGAGAAAACAAGGTTCGGAACCCTATTGGAGCAAGAAGCTTGGAGGGCTTAAGTGCATCGGGTAGATTAGGCTTGGAGGTTCTATTGCTATTCATGTATCCCAACTGATTTTCTAGTGGATCATTTACCACTTGGAGGGCGGCGAAGAGGTTTTTTGCCTAATTCTTCAGTTTCCTCTTCGATAACATATCTCCGTGTTATCTTTGTGTTAGCATCTCTCTTCCCTTACTCTTTACCTTTTAATTACTGCTGTGTTTGTGATTAATTTTGGTTTAGAGTGTTTTACCAATTTGGGTTCAGCTTATATTCATCTTTCCACACATATATTGTTTATGTATAAGCCTGTGTTGGTAATTTTGATATTGAGGGTCTAAACATTCATTGGTATTTTATACACTAATTGAACTTTCAAGATATAACAAATATTTAATTGTTAGCTTAAATGCATTTTTTTTTATATATAAAAAACAAAAACAAAATACATACCTTTGTCAATAATTTACTTTTGCTAATTTATTTATGCAAAGTTTGATTTTATTTTTTGAAAAATATATGAAAATATCATTTAATTAAGTACTAAAAGCATCTTGACTTCTATTCTTCAGAAATTGGAAAAGTCCTATTAGGTTTGGTATTTTTTGGTTTTTGTTTTTGTTGAGTTCCCTAAATGATTTGATTGCTCTGCTCGGACCTGATTCAATCAAATTCTAGTAGTGCAAGTTTGCACACTAAACTAGTTGAGTATCTGCCCCAAAATTAGGGGTTAAACCTTCATTAATTTAATTTTTTTTAATCTAATTACTAAGTTTGGCAAATCTAAAGAAGGAATTGAAGAGAAACTTTGGGTAGGAATTTATTGTGTCTAGATTTAGGCTACAAATTCCATTTAAAATGTTTCTTTGGTCCATCAACACATTGAAACCTAGTGGTATTCTACCCACAACAATCCCATCATCAAGGAGCAAGAGGGCGCCCTTGGCTCCAACCCACCTATGTTCTCCCTCATTAAAAAGCTTGAGAAGCTCTGCTAGCCCCTCTCCCAAGAATTATTTTTTTTATAAAAAAAATGATAGTTACAATGGGGACGAGGAATTTAAAATCTAAATGTCTCAGAAACATTAAGAGGTGCCAACCAATTGAATTCCCCCCCCCCCCTGCGCCCCAACTCCCCAAGTACTTTTCCAGAAGTTTAGTTTCATTGTCCAATTTGTAATTCAATTGGTAACATGATTTGCAATCTTCCCCTCCCAACTGTATCACATCTACTTGTAAGTTTTTTTAGGATCCGTTTGGTTGGGGAGATAGAAAAGTGGAGAAGGATGGAAAATAGGGAAGGGGTGAAAAAGTGGGAGGATAGAAGAGATTTTAATTTCTCTCAATTGTGTTTGATTGGGGTGGAAAAGTAGAGGGATGGAAAAAATGAGTTTGTATGAATTCACTAATAGGCCCTTATTAAATTATAATGTCCAATTAAAAAAAAGTTACAAACAATCAACCAAAAAAAGGCAATCACCTAAAATTATTTTAAAAAAAATCATGCCCAGAAAAAAGTAAAAAAGAAGAAGAAGAAAATCATGCCCAGAGTTCAAAATTGAATTTAATACATTGTCTTCAATGTACATCACGTCTTGGAAGATGCACGTCCAGTTAAACCAAAAATAAAAAGTAAAAAACAAAAAAGAAGAAAAACAAAATGGAAGATGCAGTGAAGCTTAGCACGTACCCAGAGTTCAAAATTGAATTTAATACATTGTCTTCAATGTAGATCACGTCTAGGAAGATATCATGCCAAAAAAAAAAAAAAAAAAAAAACGGCACTAGCACATAGGAGGAGAGGGTAATTCAGCCATTTGACCGCAATTATTCTCTCCTACTACTTTCTCTCCAAGTTGGAGAGATTGAGTTTTGGTGGGTCTGAAGGGAAAATAGTCGGGCCCCACTAATTTCTCTCCCACTTCCCCTTTCAACTAAACACCACTCGCACCCATTTTCTCTCCTATTTCTACTCTCTCTTTTTTTCCCTCCATAAAATCATCCCTACCAAACATACTCTTAAATTTGTATCACAATTTTCCTTCTATTTTTTATTTTTATTTTAAGTTTTGGCAAAATCCAGATATTTAATTTTATTTTATTTATTGGATTTTGTTTCCTCAATGATTGGTGTTAATCGCATTATTTGTATTCAAACTTTTTTTATTATTTATTTTTACATAAAATTCACAATAGAAACTTTTATACAAATTGGTTGTATTTTTTTTTTTCCCGAAATGATGTGCAAATATAAATTAGTTGTTTTGACCTTAACTATTTTTGGTTAAAAATAAATGGGGAGACAAGAGAAAGAAAAGAAGTACATTTTTCCTTTACACAATGTTTGGCAAAAAGGAAGAGGGGGAGGGAGAGAAAGGGAAAAGGAGAGAAGAAAAGAAATGAAATGAAAATGGGAATTTTCTTTTAAGTAGAATAGAAAGGAAATAGGGTGCTCCATAAAAAAATCTCTCTACTTTTTCATTTCCTCCCAATTGCGAAGGAAAGAAAAATGATGGGTCACATGGAAATGCATTCCCTCCATTTTCTTTTCCTTCCCTCAATTTCTCTCTAATTAAACAAATGATTCCTTTTCTCTTTCCTCCAATTCTTTCCTTTCTTTTCATCTTCCCTCAAATGAAACATAACCTTAATTTGTTTGGTTCGCAAGGGAGGAAGAGAAGGGAAAATAACTGTAATAGTTCCCACCTTAAGAAATCTCTCTGCACTCTCTTATTTTCCTCCAAATTCGACAAGAAATTAGATGGTGGGCGGAGAGGAATACAACCCTCTTCTTATCTCCTTTCTTTCCATTCTTTTTGTCTAACCAAGTAGAGGAATTTTTTTTTTTTCCTTTGCCTCCATTGTTTTACTTCATATATATAAAAGTCATTACATCTTTTAGAAATGTAAAGTTAAAAAAAGTGTAAGTTAATATCATGTATAGTTTGAATCATATAATTGTGATTATTTTTAATTATATCTGTGCATATGCATAAACCGAAGAGCCTAAAACCAATTAAATACTATATATATATATATATATATATATATATATATATATATTTATATATATATAAATCATTACATATTTTAGAAATGTATAGTTTAAAAAAAGTGTAAACTAATATCATGTATAATTTGAATTGTATAATTGTGATTATTTTTAATTGTATCTGTGCATATGCACAGGACTACACACTAATTACTATAATAATAGACCATTCAAATCAAATTTTTGAATTCCACACTTACTGATGCAATTGGATATAGCTTTAAATTTAAATAATTATAGGGTATATTTGTTTTCTTAGGGAGAGAACACATCTTACTAAGTTGGACATGCATCTTCACAAGTTCCTAAACAGCTGTGCTAGGTATGCTTTGTTTTCTTGGCCTTTTAGGGAGAAAGGGAGGCATTTCACATTTACAACTAGAATTTAATTATTTGAGTTGACACGGTCAATTTAGAAGCTTTTAATTAATATATATCTCTAAGACTGTTTTTTTTTTTTTTTCCTTCAATTATTTTGATTTTGTAAAAAAAAAAAGAAACTTTTAATGTTACTTGCAACATTGGTGCTAGAAATTTGACTATTGAAGTCAAGAAAATAGGGAAATGTTCCAGGGAAGACACCATGGAAGTGTTATGTTTATAGTTATCCTACTTAAATCCTTATTCTCGGGTCATAATTAGTTGGAGTGTTAGATATAGTTGGAGCATATTTCTGAATTATAAGATGGAGATATACATACGTGCTCCCGAGCCTCTAGGCACGTGGAAGCAATGACTGTCCCACAAGCTCTTGTGGGAGTAAAGTGACCTTCTGCCTTTTTGGTGGTGAGGTCATGGTCGTTCGTGTTGACGGGGAAAAGAATGGCGGAAGAGCTCGAAACATTATGGTAGAAACTTAAAGTTACCAAAGAAGAGGAGGTGAGCATCTCGCTTGGAGATAAGTGTACGAGAGCAGCGAATGAGAGGGGAAAGAACTACATGGTTATGAGGGTGCTATCAAGAAGAGACATCATGTTAGAGGCATTGAGGAAAAACATAAGGATGCTATGGAAACCAAACAAAAGCCTTCAGCTCTCGGTGATTGAAGAAGTGCTATTTTTGGCGGAGTTTGAAGACGAACTAGACAAGAGGAGAGTCATGGATATGAGAGCATGGCACTATGAAAAACAACTGGTGCTTCTTCAAGAGTTTGAAGGAGAACAGGACCCGAAAGACATTGTTCTAGGTGCAAATATACAACCTTCCCCTAAAGAGCCGAACAAAAGAAACGAGGAGAGCCATTGGTGCTAGTCTAGGGAAGGTTTTTAATGTAGATGTGGCAGACACCAGAGTGCAGTGAGGAAGATGTCTTCGAGTTCGAGTTGAAATAGATGTTACATGGAAACTAATCAGAGGCTGAAAGATTAATATTGAAAGGGAGAAGCTAAGTGGGTGCACTTCAAATATGAGCACCTTCCAAATTTCTGTTATAGGTGTGGATTGTTAGAACATGACCTAAAAGAGTGCCTGGAAAGTGTGGGAAATGATAAGGGAGATGAGAAGGGCAATCTCCAATATGGAGCTTGGCTAAGAGGGGACCCAGTAAGAAGGTTAGGAGGGGAGTATAGCTTGCAAAAATGAAGAAGGGTGGCGACACAAAAAACAGAACAAAGGTTGGTACGGAAGAGGGGCGAAATGACCTAGTAAAGCCGAGGGGGGTGGTGGCAGGTGATGAACAAACGATTGAAGCACCGTTCCTCGAGGGGGGCACAATAGGGCAGTAGACGAAAAATTCTGATGGAGGAGAGTTGACCGTAGAGGTTAATCTTGAGAATGGTAAGGTCAAAAACCTCAGTGAAAACCCAAAAGAAACACTAGCTTAGTTAGGAAAGGAAAACTGGGAAAGAGGGATAGGCTTAAGCAGGAATGGGGAAAGCATGCAAAAGGTGACAGGGACACAAGGTCTCAAAGGGAGCAAAGCGTGCAGGAACTTGATGTTCCCTTACAGGATTTCTCCAAACACTTACCACAGAGGGAGCAGAAGGATCAGCATCCAGAGGAGCAGTACTCGAAGAGTCGGCAGGCATTTCTGATATGGCAGAGTCTCTTTCCCTCCGCGATAAAGTGCTTAATCTCAAAAAATGAGTTAAACAAGCGAAGTGATAAGCAGGTAACGGTGCGTGCCTTTTCATAAATGAGTTAATGAGTTCAAGCAGCCAACTTCTTGTATGCAAGGTACCCCTACGGGGCTTTTGCAGGTTTGAAGCCATCAGCCCGCTATTCCTGACCAGAGGAAGGAATAGAATAAAGGGCTGACCATATCAAAAGCTCGTTTTATCATCCGTTTTCTCTTTCGCTTCGCATTTTTCGCTCATTTCTTGCTTGTTCCCAAAGTTTGAATTCAAGTCAGCGCTACAAGCTCCAACACATTACTATTAAGCAGGCCTAGTCTTAGAGGAAAACGAGGAAGGCCCAGTGGCCATGACTTACGAAGTGGATATGGGCTGGGTTATGGATAACTTAGGCCCAAATAGTGGCTATTGGAAGAGGAGGGCTCGGGCTAGTCCGGGTAATGATAATAAAGAGGAGTTAGGCCCTATTCAGAGGAAAAGAGAGGGACCTACTCCACTAGAAGAGCTTGACCAGAATACCAGAGAAACAAAACATAAGAAAAGAGAGGTGCAAAGCAAGGAAAACACAGGGAAGGAAATAGTCAAGGATGGCGGTGTGGCGGTTGCTACAAGGCAGCACTGCCTAGCCCAATGACCATATTAGTGTGGAACTGCTGGGGAATGGGATCAGCTCCGGAGGTTCGTGCTCTCACCGATGAGGTGAAAGGATGTGATCCAATGTTGGTCTTTCTAGAGAAGACCAAAGCCAATCAGAACAGAATTAAGGGATTACAGAGAAAGCTCAATCTAACGAAAGGAATAATGGTGCCATCCGATGGTCGGAGTGGGGGTTTGGCAATGCTATGGAAGGAAGGATTCGACGTTCACTTCAAGAGCTGCTCAAACACACACATTAATGTGGTAGTGTGCAAAGGAAATGGCGCACAGCTGTGGCAAGCTACGAGGTTTTATGGACACCTCAATTCAAGTATGAGGCCAATTTCTTGGAACTTACTTGAATCTTTAAAAAAACAGTGTCATATGCCTTGGATTGTGTTTGGGGATTTTAATGAGATACTCAATTCTGATGAAAAGCTTGGATGGCTGGATAGATATGCTAGGTAGATGGAAGGGTTTAGGGAGTGTTTGTGTAACTGTGAGCTCATTGATGTGGGTTTTGTGGGGCAGCGGTTTACTTGGTGTAATGGGAAAATTGGGGAAAAATGAACGCTTGTCCGGTTAGATAGAATGGTAGCCAATGAGGAGTGGTTAAATTTGTTCCCTGAAGCAAAGGTGTTTCACAGATCGATGGCGGCTTCTGATCATTGCTTACTATCTTTGTCTCTTAGAATGAGGGGGGCAAAAAGGGTAATTAAGAAGAGATTTGTGTTTGAAGAGATGTGGACTAGGGAGGAGGGTTGTAGAGAAGTAATAGAAAAGGCATGGGATCCATTGAATTGTAATCCAGAGCTACCGATTCAGAAACGTCTAAAATGCTGCCAAGACCATCTTCAAGACTGGAATCGTAAAGTGTTTGGGAATGTTAACAGAGTTTTGAAGCAGAAACAAAGGCGCCTACAACAACTAGAAGCATTAAATTTGCTACATGAGTCAACAGAGGAGATTCAAGGCTTAAAAAAGGAAATAAACGAAATAATTCTTAGGGAGGACATGATGTGGAATCAGAGATCAAGGGCATTATGGATCAAATGTGGAGACCGGAATACAAAGTTCTTTCATGCCACGACAAACAATAGACAAAGGAGAAACAAAATTAAGGGAATAAGTGACTCGGAGGGGAGATGGAGAGAGGGCAGAGAGGAGGTTGAAGATATAATATTAAAGTATTTCACAGAAATTTGTAGCACAACCTTTCCAACAGAGTTTGAAGCTAGTCTTGGTGTAGTTGGCAGAAGAGTTTCAAAAGCTATGAATGCCGAACTCCTGAATGAATTTAAAGAAGAGGAAGTGTGGCGAGCCCTCATGTAGATGCATCCAAGTAAGTCCCTAGGCCCGGATGGTATGTCCCTTATATTTTTTCAAAAGTATTCGGATGTGGTGGGTCCTCAGGTTATTCAAAGTGTTATTCATATACTTCGAATAGGTATTATGCCTAATGGACTAAATGATACATACATCTACTTGATTCCCAAAGTAAAATCCCCCCAAAAAATTATTGAAGGAGGAAGGGCACAGAAGGTCTAACGGCAATCAAGTTGGACATGAGCAAGGCATAGGACCAAGTGGAATGGGGGTATTTGGAGGCGATGATGTGGAAAATGGGATTCCAAGAACGGTGGATATCTTTAATGATGATGTGTGTGACCACGGTCTCATATTCAGTGTTAATCAATGTGGAGCCTAAGGGTAGAATTGTCCCAACAAAAGGACTTAGGCAAGGGGACCCAATCTCCCCGTACCTATTCCTTTTATGTGCGGAGGGCCTCTCAGCCATGCTAAGAAGAGATGAGGTTGGAAAAAATTTAAGGGGTATCTCAGTGTGTATAGGGGCTCCAAGGGTTTCCCAATTACTTTTTGTGGATGATTGTATTGTCTTCTGCAAGGCATCGGCGGAAGAAGGGCTTAAAGTCATCAAAATCCTAGAGAATTATGAAAGAGAGTCTAGGCAGAAGCTAAATAAAGAGAAGACATCCCTCTTTTTTAGCAAAAATACGAAGTTGGAGGTTCAAGAAGCGGTAAAAGAAATGTTTGTGGCTCAGATCATTCTCCAACATGAAAGGTATTTGGGGCTACCCCCTTTGGTAGGGAGAGGAAAAAAGAAAGCATTCAATCACATTAAGGACCAAGTTGGGCGTAAAATAGCTAGTTGGAAGGGAAAGTTGCTGTCACCGGCAGGCCGAGAGATCCTAATAAAGGCAGTTGCCCAAGCTACTCCGACGTACACAATGAATTGCTTTAAAATTCCCGACTCCCTTTGGAGCGAGCTGAACTCTTTGATTAGCAATTTTTGGTGGGGACAACATGACAAAGAAAGGAAACTAACATGGATAGCTTAGGAGAAAATGTGCAAGCCAAAAGCTAATGGGGGAAGGGATTTAAAGATCTCAGGGCTCATCCAAGGGTGGAGGCTCATCCAAAACCCGGGATCTCTTACACACAGAGTTTTGAAAGCAAGTTTTTTCCGGAAAGAAATTTCATGGAAGCACATCTAGGCAAGAAACCATCATACACATGGAGGAGTCTGATGGCAACGAGAAATGTCCTTAACAAGAGGCTGCAATGGAGCATAGGAAATGGGAAATGCATGAGAATATGGACAGACAGATGGTTGCCAACCCCAAAATCCTTCAAGTTGACAAGTCCTCGGCCCCAAGAGTTTGAAGGTAACATGGTGGAATCTCTACTTGATCGGGAGGCAGGGGGTTGGAATAAAAACCTAGTGAGTAGCATTTTCCTCCCTTATGAAGTATAGGCCATATTAAGTATTCCTATTAGCCATACTTTCCCCGAGGATGCTCTAACCTGGGCGTGGACCCCAAATGGGAGATTTACGGTGAGCAGTGGGTATAAAGTAGCATGCAATTGGCTGATGGAACAAAGGAGTAAGGCTGATAGGGGTGAGGCGTCAAACCCGAAGAAGTGTAGTGAGTTCTAGAACTTGATTTGGAAACTAAACTGCCCAAGCAAAGTAAAGCAGTTTATATAGAGGGCGTGCAAGAACATCCTCCCCACAAACTATGGCCTCAAGCTCAAAAGAATTCCCATGGAGGATGCGTGTGGGGTGTGTGGAAAGGTAGAGTCTTCGGGGCATGCTCTCTGGGATTGTAAGGTGGCGAGGCTATTTGGAGGGAGTCAAAGCTTGCATTGCCTAAGTTTCGAAGCCCTTTATGAGATTTCATGGATGTTGTGTGGAAGATTTGGGAAGACAAAAGAGAGATCAGCTGGGAGACCTTTGCCACCACATCTTGGTGCATCTGGAAAGATAGGAATGCCACAAAGTTTAAAGGCTGTGGCAAGGCGGGGAAGGCAATTGCTAAGGAAGCTAAACTGTTGGTGGAGGATTTTAGCTCACTGAATGCAGCCTTGACACATACAACATCTTTGAGAAATGTAAAATGGACGTCTCCGTGTAAAGGGTGGTACAAAGTAAACCTGGATGGGGCGGTGTTCAAAGAATCGGGTAGCTATGAGGTTGGGGTTGTAATTAGGAACGTGCAAGGCCAGCTTATGGGAGCAATGAGTAAGAAGTTGGAAATTCCTTTAGGGGCTATGAAAGTGGAAGCTAAAGCATTTGAGGAAGGATTACTGCTTACAAGGGACCTCGGGCTCAAAATAGTGATTCTAGAAGGTGATGCTCAAGTGGTGACCAATGCGCTTTTGGGAAAATGTCTTCCTCCAACTTCAATCCAAATTATTGTAATAGGAACAAAGCTTTGGAGGCAGAAGGTCCAAGAATGGAAAATCAGTCATGTCCATAGAATAGGGAACCTTGCAGCCCACCTTATGGCTTGGAGTGCCAAACTTGTTTCTGATTGTGTGATGTGGGTGGAGGATACTCCACCCATTATTCAATGCCAAGTGCATAGTGATATAATCCTATTGAATTAGAGTTCAAATTAATGAAAGTTATTTGCGTTTGATTATCAAAAAAAAAAAAAAAAAAGATGGAGATATACTTGACAGCTTACATTTAAGCTTAAAGCCTTAAACTGTTTATATGAAAAAATGTTAGATCATTATCCTCAACCCGAAATTAAAGTTACACCTTGAGGCATATGTCATACAATTGTAGGATTGAGATATACTTTATAGCACTTTGTTTTTAGTTACAGTAATGGGAATGGAACTCAAATCATGGTTCTTGTAATAAAAGAGAGCATGTTAACGTTATACCACTAAACTAAAAGGTTTTACCACTTTTCTCAACCAAAAAAAGGGGGGCGAGGGGGTGTTTACCACTAAAATATGCTTTGTAGTTTATATATAAGCTTACACTTTTTATAATATTATATGAAATATGTTAGAGAAATTAATCCAATTCGTATTCAAAATAATTTACATTATTACAAAATAATAATAATAAACTTTGACGTCTTAAGTATTATTATTTTAGAAAATTATTAACTTTGTTAATAACTACGAGCAGGATTAGGGCTACAATCGAGAGGGTGAAACAAGAGTATAAGACTCTCAAGAACAATCTCTTTCTCTCTCTCTCTCTCTCTCAATAATAGACAATTACACATGTGATTTGTTTCTTGTTTATTACATTTGTATATATCTAAAAGCTGAAGCGTAACATTTATTTTTGCTATGCTCCAATTGAGCCACATCATCGTCATGTGACAAAGTTTTTATTTTCCTTTTTTTTTGGGGTTTCCACTTCATATATTCTCTTTAATCAATTCCATTCTCTCTCTCAACTCATCATCTTCCCATCAAACAAACGGCTAATGTTTACACTATTAATGACTTTCCCATTGAATCCAAATCCCCTTAAATTCAGCAATCAATCATTCTTTCTCTTTGACTTATCATCTCCTTATCAAAAATAACAGCTTCTTTCCCCCATCAAAACATTCAATTGCCTCCCTTTGGATTTAAAACCCATTTATTTAATTTTTTTATATATTGGTTTTGAATTGCTTTCTTTCCACCCCATCAATTACCAAATTACAACTAGAATTGGAAGGTCCATTTGAGGTTAGTTTTTCTTTTTCTTCCCTTGAACTTCTTTGCTTTTTTGCGGCAATTTTTTATGGTTTGTACTGGATTTTCTTTTTTGGGTTTGTAAATACCATGTTTCTTTTTTCTTTTTTCTAATTTTCAATTGATAGTCTATCTCTGTGTATTCATGTTTACAATTTTTCTTTACATTATTATGTTTTACCAATTAAAATTGTTAGTGTCTAAAGAATTGGAATGCATTTTATTGATTTAGTATATGATCATTCGCCTCCCATTTGTTTATTTTATTTTCTGAATGGCTTTGTAATTTTTAAATTAAATACTACATAAATTCTTGCTACTTTTCTTTTCTTTTCTTTTCTTTTTTTGAGAAATAATTACAACATGCTGCTAACCCCGCAGCTCAAACCCCTTTCTCCCTAGACCCCGAAGCACTTTGTACATGGAGGGAGGTGCCAATTCAGTTACAAGGCCTTTAGCTTGCTACTTTTCTTTTAATCTCATCTATTATGATTAATAGGTATGGACCATACGGTGTTCCTCTTTTTCTTTGTATTTGGGATTATAACTTAGTTTAATATGGTTATTTTCATTAATTTTTTGACAAATTACGATGTAAAGGTTAGTATTGGATTTTCTCATCCAGGGTTGTAAATACCATGTTTTTTTTTTCAACTGATATTCTATTTCTTTGTATTCATATTTACAATTTTTTTTTACATAATTGCATTTTACCCGTTAAAATTGTTTGTGTTTAAAGAATTGGAATGCGTTTTATTGATTTAGTACATGATCATTTGCCTCTCATTTGTTTATTTTATTTTCTGAAGAGCTTTGTAATTTTTAAAATTAAATACTACATAAATTCTTGCTAATTTTTTTTTAATCTCATCTAAGTCAATGCTAATTAATTTATAACTTCTTAGGAAATCTTGGAAGAGGAAACAAAATATTATGATTGATAGGTATTGACCGTATGGTGATCCTCTTTTTCTTTGTATTTGAGTACCATTTATCTTCTAAAAAAAAAAATTCTTACAATTTATAAATATTGCATCCATTTTATGACTGTGGACATGCATGCAATATTGCTTTATGTTTCCATGGTAATACTAATGTCCATTACTTTGAAATTAAAAAATTCACTCAATTGAAGCATATACCTTGATGTAATCTCATTCTTAGGAAATCCTACAACTTAATTCAAATCATGCTAACCAATAGATATATATAAAATAAATAGAATGATTTTGTATAGTCCAACATGAATTAAATCATATTACCTTAGTAATTAGCTTAATTAAGCTTATCTAATGAGAGAGAGAGAGAGAAAACCTTAAACTTATATCTTATATCTTATTGTTTAATTTGGCTATGATATGTTGCACTTCAATCCATCATACTCCTTAAATATTCAAAAATATAATAGAAATAACATAAGAAATATAATAGATAAATACAACAAGAAATCAACTAGACATTTCTTTTGTACTACAAATTTCACTATTATATTTCTTAAATAATATGTACTTAAATATTCACTATTAGCTCTTTTAGAAATACAATCATTTTTTTCCTTCCTATATATTTCTTCTATCTAATTGAAAAAAAAAAAATCCATAAAATTCTCATTTATGAAGGAAATTATTTTCTTTGATAAAAATTTTGGGAAAAAAAATAATGAATATGTAAAGTCATAAATTTTTCATAAACCTCTATGGTAGCCCAAAAGTCCTCTATTCAGACTTGCTATTATGTTACTACTAAGATCTTCCCCAACCTTTCCCCTCCCTCAACACTTATGTATCGTATATGTTAGAAATACTGGAAGATTGTATTGTATTTCGTAATGAGAGAATATACATCAGAGCCTTATATAGGAGGCGTAAGTGTGCGGTACAAGTAAGGTAATTGGGCCTAAAGCCCATAATATAATATAATATACATTAACAGCCCCCCTCAAACTCAAGGTGGATGTGAGACCAGCTTGAGGTTGTCAACCAAATCACGAGTGCGTCCCTTAGGAAGTGACTTGGTGAAGATATCTGCAAGTTGATCTTTGGAGGAGACGGAGAAGAGCTTGAGAGCACCATGGACAAGATGATAACGGATAAAATGACAATCAATCTCGATGTGTTTAGTCCGTTCATGGAAGACATCATTGTGAGCAATATGAATGGCACTCTGGTTGTCACAATAAAGGGGAGTAGCAAAGGATGTGGACACACCTAAATCCTTAAGAAGCCATCGTAGCCAAAGGAGCTCAGATGTGGTATCGCAAGGGCACGATATTCTGCTTCAGTACTGGAGCGGGCCACAAAGGTTTGTTTCTTACTTCGCCAAGAAATTAAAGAAGAACTAAGGAGAAAGCAATAACCTGTAGTGGACCTGCGATCAGTGGGATCCCCTGCCCAATCAGCATCAGAAAATGCACGAAGTACAAGAGGAGACTGAGCTGAGTAGAAAAGGCCATGGAAGAGAGTGCCCTTCAGGTATCGAAGAATGCACAGAACAGCAGCATAGTGAGTAGATCGTGGAGCAGACAGATACTGGCTCACCTGATGAACAGCATAGGAGATGTCTGGACGAGTAACTGTGAGATAAACTAGGCTGCCAACCAATCGTCTGTAAAGAGAAGGATTAGACAATGGTTTCCCCCCCGAGGGTGTCAAATGCGCATTAAGTTCAACCGGAGTGTCAACAGTCTTGCTGTCAGTGAGTCCAGCTCGAGATAAAAGGTCAGAAGCATACTTAGCTTGAGTAATATAAAGACCATCTGTGGAATGAGTAATTTCAAGACCCGAGAAATAACTGAGATGTCCAAGATCTTTCATCTCAAATTGCTGACTGAGAAAATCCTTGAGTTCTTGAATGCCACTGAGGTCATCACCAGTTATGATCATATCATCCACATATAGAAGAAGCAAAATGGTGCCTTTATCAGTACGACGAAGAAATAAGGCAGAATCATATGGACTGGCAGTGTAACCCAAGCGAAAGATAGTGGAGCTGAACTTGGCAAATCAAGCTCGTGGAGCTTGTTTAAGACCATAAAGTGCACGTCGAAGATGACAAACCTTGTTTGAGTCAACAGAGAGACCAGGAGGAGGTTGCATATAGACTGCTTTACTCAAATCCCCATTAAGGAAAGCATTTTTAATATCCATCTGAAAAAAATCCCATTTACTAGCAGCAGCAACAGCTAAGAGGGCACGAACAGATGAGATACAAGCAACTGGAGCAAAGGTCTCTTCATAATCAATCCCATATTCCTGTGTAAAACCTTTTGCAACAAGACGAGCCTTGTAGCGCTCAATGGACCCATCAGAGCGAGTCTTGATCTTATAGATCCACTTACAACTAACCACAGACTGTCCAGGAGGGAGAGTGACCAGATCCCAGGTATGGTTTTTGGTTAATGCATCAAGTTCCTCTTTCATTGCAAACTGCCATAAAGGGTCAGTGGAGGCCTCACGATAGGTTTGAGGCTCATGAAGTGTAGCAAGGGCAGTGTAACAATGATAGTCTAGTAAATGTGTAGGAATGGATCTTACCCGGGTTGAGTGGCGATGTGGAATGTCTTGTGGAGGATCTTCAGGCGGAGCAGGAGCAGGGGACCCAAGCTCTAGGTGGGGTAGCTCGTCATCAACCTGTTCATCTTTAACCTGTCTAGGAGTAGTATCAAAAATATCTGGAGAAGGGTCTAAAGGAGGATCAAAAGTATTTGTAGAAGGAACAAGAGACTCATCTGGAAAAATTTCTAAAACAGAGGAAGTAGTTAGGGAAGAACGAAAGTGAGAGAGTTCAACAAACAATTGATGTTCCCAAAAGACAACATTACGAGAAACACGAAGACGATGAGAGACAGGATCATAACACCTATACCCTTTTTGAGTTTCGCCATAACCAAGGAAACAACAAAGTCTAGATCGAGGCTCAAGTTTGTTGTGTTCATGAGGCTGAAGAAGAACGAAACAAGCAGATCCAAAGGATCGAAGGTGATGATAATCAGGAGGTGACCCAAAGAGACGCTCATACGGAGTCTGATTATGGATGACAGCACTTGGAATGCGATTAATCGCATGAACAGCATTAAGAGCAGCTTCACCCCAAAATGGGGCAGGAACTTTGGCAGAAAGAAGAAGAGCACGAACAATGTCAAGAATATGACGAAGTTTTCTTTTGACTCGACCATTTTGCTGAGAGGTACCTGGACAAGTTAGATGATGCACAGTGCCATAGGAATGTAACAAAGCTTGAAACGCATATTGAGTATATTCAAGAGCATTATCAGAACGAAAAGTTTTGATACATTTGGAGAATTGGGTTTCAACCATTTTTGCAAAGTTACTATATATTGGTAAAATTTCAGAACGAGATTTCATATGAAATATCCAACTATAACAAGAATAATCATCAATAAAGACAACAAAATATCGAGATCCACCAATACTAGCAACAGGAGAAGGTCCCCAAACATTAGAATGAATTAACTCAAAAATACTATTAGAAATGGATTCACTGTTATTAAAAGACAAAACTAGTTGTTTTCCTAACTGACATGAAGTACAATCAAAATTGTCTTTGGACACAGAACCCAACAGACCCCTAGAAGCTAACTGTTGTACCCGAGAAGATGATGCATGACCAAGACGAGAATGCCAAAGTGCAAGAGATGGTAAGGAAGAAACTGCAGCAGCTGCAGCAGCAACAGAAACAGGAGCAACAGGTGGAAGATGAAGATTGTCCACAGGAAACATACGCCCAACTCTAGGGCCGGTCCCAAGCTCTTGTCCCGTCCTCAGATCCTGTACAATACACCCAGAATAGTAAAAAATAAGGCGATAACCTAGTTCAGCTAATTTTCCTACAGAGCACAAATTATAGGATAGGTCAGGTACATGGAAGACTCCAGGAACAAAGAGGTTGGAGGTCGAAACAAAACCTAGACTATTCCCATGCATGGTGGAACCATCAGCTATATGAATATTTAGAGGGTGTGGTGCAGGGTCAAGTTTGGAGAATAAGGAGGAGTGAGGTGTCATGTGATTGCAACAGGCAGAGTCAAAGAGCCAAGTTTGAGACTTACAGGGTAGAACTGAGAGAGCAGTGGAAAGAGATGCATTACCAGCCATACGAACAGCCTGAGCTATGATCTCCTGTAGTTCAGTGGGAGAGAGGTTGATAGTGATCCAGAAGACTGAGACTCAGCTGAAATGGAAGTCATCGGCAGAGTAGGCTCAGTGTTAGCAACGGCAGCAGTAGATTTGTTGCGACGATAACAAGTCTCAATGGTGTGGCCAGGACGCTTGCAATAGTTGCAGAACTTTTTGTTGGTCTGCTTGCAACGATTGCTAGAGCCAGAGGAATCACCTGATTGTTGAGGTTGCTCTATTGGTGGAGCAGAAGGTGTAATAGCCAAAACATTGAGCTTATTCTGAGCTTGAAGGGTTGCAAGACGAGTTTCTTCTCTAACCAACTCATTCACAGCAGTATCAAGAGAGGGAGCAGGACTGCGATTTAGCAGCTGGCCTCGAATGGGCTCAAAATCCTTGTGAAGGGACATCAGGAATTCATAGAGGCGAAATTCATCTCTGATGGAAGCATATTGTTGAGCATCCTTTGAGCATGCCCAAGTTGGATCAGAAAGGTCAATTTGGTCCCAAATGAAGCGAAGCTGATCATAATAGTCATTGATGGATTGCCCTGGTTCTTGTCTGAGTTGATGCAATTCAACCACTAACTGATATTTCATGGAGCCATGAGTAGTGGAGTACCTTTTGGCCAACATATCCCACGCTGACTTGGTATTATCATAGCTGCCTAACAGGTTGGAAATGGAGGGAATGGAAGTGTTCCGAATCCACGTGAGGATCATGTGGTTGTGACTATCCCATTTAATCATACGACCAAGAAAGGCAGTATCTTCTTCACTTGCTCCTTTGACAGGAATGGCGACTGCACCAGTACAGTAATGCCAGAGCATGCGACCCTTAAGAAAGCTGCGCATAGCTTGAGACCAAGATAAGTAATTCTTGTTCTCCTCCAATACAGTATTGATGGGGCGAGGAAGAAAAACATCCTTTTTATCCATTTAGACACACAATATGCAAAAACAGAATGCAAAAATGAAATCTACGCGAAAAACTGGGAAGGAGAACCTGGACTGCAAAAGTCAACCCCTGGAGAAAAGTCAACAGTCAAAGTCAACGACCGGTCAAAGTCAACGGTCAACGGTAGGTCAAAGGTCAACGGTCAACAAATGACGTCACAGGATGACGTGGCGCTGACGTCAGTAGATGAGTGGATGCTGACGCAGCTAGGGCTGACGTGGCACTGATGACGTCACAGGTGACGTCAGCTGGAACTGATGACGGCGCGTGGATCTCTAACGCAGAAAATTCAAGCCGCGCGTGACGGCGCGTGCAGTCTCTAATGACTGCGAGGCTTTCACCGTCGGGTAGATCGGTTCAAGACGAACACAGTGATATCTCCAGAAATTTGATCGGAGCAATATTCATGGCGGCGATGACACGTGCAGTGTTCTGTGTGGTGTTGGACTACTCAACGACAGCGGCTGCAGGTCCGGAACCCAAGGACGACGGTTGGAAGACGTCAGAGTTTCAACGGCGAGAGGCTGCGGCAACTATTGTGATAGCGGAAGCGATGTTGAGAGTGGAGTAACACCAATACAGAAAAGACTGCTAAGAAAAGGTCAGAGCAGTGGCTCTGATACCATGTTAGAAATACTGGAAGATTGTATTGTATTTCGTAATGAGAGAATATACATCAGAGCCTTATATAGGAGGCGTAAGTGTGCGGTACAAGTAAGGTAATTGGGCCTAAAGCCCATAATATAATATAATATACATTAACAGTATATACATTTTTCCCTTCCCCTACATATATATATATATATATATATATATATATATTCTCTTTTAATCTCTCTTAAAACCAATAAGTATAGTATATGTGATGGAAATTTTTTTAATTATCACTACATATTTGTGATATCTTTTAGTCTCTCTATTAATTATCACTAAAATTTAGAAATTGTGTTTGGCTTCATTTTACTGGGTTCTTTTTTCATGATCATTGGTTTATATGCTATGAGTTGGGTTAAAGCTGTAGAAATAGGAGAGATCAAACAAGATACAGTTGCTACATGAATATTTTAGAAAGCAAGAGTATTATTATACAAAAACAAATATGGACATATATAAATAATTATACAGTGAATACATTTGCTTTCCCTTACCCCTTTTATGCTTTTTATTGATTGACTTAGATCAACTACACATTTAGCTTCTTTAGTTTTTCACATTTTTTGCTTCTCAAAAAAAAAAAAAAAAAAAAGTTTTTCACATTTTTTAAATTGTATGGAAAGGAATAATAGAAATCAATATATGTTTTGGGGAGAAAATTTTTTGTAATAGTTGATTCTCATATATGACTTTAGTGATTATCAAAATAGAAACTATTATAATTTTGTTTAATAGTTCTTATGTGATAAAATGGAAACAAAGTTTGGATAAATTGCTCAATAACTTCTCCAAAAATGCAAAATAATGTTAGCTTTCATATGAAACCAACAAGATTCATTTTCATGTTCTAATAAAAATTATACATTTTCCATTTTTTAATTGTGTTGTGTTTTGATACATATCTCACACTATTATAACATATTACAAAATATTTTGTCATATATAATAATTGAAAGTAAAATGCAACATATTTGCTCGCCAAAATACACACACACACACACACACACACAAAATCAAGATAAAGACTTCTTTACTTACATAAAATTTATTATATATATTACAATGTAATCACATTATTGTGAGATGAGTTTGGGACTATTACTTATAAATCTCAACTATTATTCTCATTCTTTACTTAACAAAAAATAATATGACATCAAAATTATCATGTGCATTGCATGGGTCTACGACTAGTTTCTCATAAAAGTTAAATCTAACAATAAAAAAAAAAAAAAAAATACTAGTTTGGTCATATCATTAATATTCTAAAAATGGCAAAACTTAGGTGCAAGTGAATAAAAGTCAAGTGATATTACCTGCATGCTTTGTCAAGTTTGTTGGTAATAAAGGTTACCTATGTTTTAGAAAAACTAAATACATGCTATTATGTTGCTAGTATGTGTGAATAAGATATTCATATTATTATAGGTTCCAGTTAGTTCAATTGGTAAAATTTCTTATGAATGAATAAGAGATCTGGGGTTCAATCCCCCCAACACCAAAAACTGATTGGTGTCTTGATTTGATTTGATGATAAAAAGTTATCATTAGGAACAAACGTCATAAATTGAAACTCTCTCCAAAATATATATATATATATATATATATATATATATATATTCATATTATTTATTTCTTATTTTTGTCTGTTACTCCTTATATGGGATTTACATCACTAGACGGTTGGCTGTGTATATGTTGGGGCTGGCCCAGTCTGAGACAACTTAATGGCCACAGGACATAATAAGATCGATTCCGAAAATGAAAATGGGCTAGAGCCCATCATAGGAACATCGACAGTTTGGATTTTTCCGGATTACTTGTCCCTTAAATCTATCATACAATATTCATATGCTAAGGGTGTTCAAACATACAAACGAAACACACCCCATACAAAGATTATGGCAAATGTGCACGAAATTAGAGTGAGTTCAAGTAATTACGATTTTTTTTTTTTTTAAAAGGCCTTTTAACCAACTACAATACAGATATTTTAAAGAACAAGCTAATGCAAACTCCAGCTTAAGTTGGAATGCTTGATTATTAGGTGTGTACTTCGGCTGTTGAGTAGCATTTAAGTTTGCAGTATCCAGGCCAATGAAATATTGGCAAGTTGACCCAAAAAGGAAAAGATATTGAGCATCAAGGTAGCGACAGACACTGTTCTACATTACGAGGCCATTCTTTCTAAACACTACTGATTTGTTGCATGGCTTGTACTTAGTAGGCCCAAACCTTTGCCAACCCCATCATAACTATATAGATTTTTTCAAGTAGTTGACCTAACCTAAGTTTGAAGGCAAGCAAGAGTAAAGAAGGCACCCCGCTTGCTCTTGAGTTGAGCATAGGTTCCTTGCTCCACCACCTTCCCATCTGCCACAAATGCAATTGAATCGAGCTCTTTTATGGTGTTGAGCCTATGTGCTATCACAATTGTACTCCTCCCAATCATGATTCTATCTAATGCTTCTTGAACAACTAGCTCAGATTGCACATCCAGAGCGCTTGTTGCCTCGTCTAGTAGTAATATTGTTGGATTCCGAATTATGGCCCTTGCTATTGCCATTCTTTGCTTTTGCCCTCCTGACAATTGCACTCCTCTTTCGCCACATTCAGTTTCATACCCTTCTTTAAGGGATCTACACGAAGTAATAATAATAAAGTCAATAATTGGACTAACCTTATCATATAAAAATCACCAATGTTAATATTCCATTTTATTAATCCAATTCAAATCCCAAATTTTATTGCCCTTATTTAATAACCTATTATTGATAAAAAATGTTGGGTCTGATTGTCCTAAGAAAAATTGCCGTTGTTCTAGTTTGCCAATTTAACTTTCAAAAATATTATAGACTTACCCAATTTTATAATATGTTTGTAAGTGTGACTGTGAGTGGGAGACCAAAAGTGACGGGTCAATGTAAACAAGAGCGAATAGAAAGCATCCATCACTCACAATCACACAAATCAATATGTTCTCAAATTTGATATGTCCCTAGAATTATTGTTTAACTTTTTTCATCACATGCTAAATTGTTGGCGATGATGAACAGAGAATACTTACGAGATAAACTCATGGGCATTGGCAGCTCTGGCAGCCTCCACCACCTCATTCTCTGAGGCATCAAGCTTCCCAATCACAATGTTGTGACGGATGCTACCTGAATATATAACTGGCTCTTGGCTAACAAGTGCCGTGTGCCTCCTATACCATTGAATATCCAATTGCCTTATGTCCACCCCATCTACTTTCACTGACCCATTCTCAACATCATAAAACCTTTGGATTAATCCAATCACCGTTGATTTCCCACACCCACTTTTCCCAACAAGTCCAATACTCATGCCCGGTTTCACCTCCAGGCAAAATTGGCGCAACACTAAGGTCTCAGGACGGCTTGGGTATGCAAAATCAACCTTCTTCATCTCTATCCTTCCACTTATTTTTTCCAACTTAGTTCCCCCATTGTCACCACCATCCTATTTCAAAATGCAAACGAATCTATCAAATAACATAAACTTTGTGCAATACTTTAAGCCAAAAAGAATGTGACAAGCTTCAAGTTAATTAGCTAGTCGTTACTTACATTATTATAAGACCCTGGAATCAATGATTGCCGGTCAAGAATTTTGAACACAGATGCAACTGCAGTGGCACCCTTGGCTAAATCTGAAGTCATGCTACCAGCTTCAGCTATGACCTTCCCGGTGCTGACCAATATGAAAAATGTCTTGAACACGTCCCCGGCCGATATCTCTCCCTTTTCCACTAATGTACCTCCATACCAGAAATCCAAAGCCCATGACATAAATGTTAGGCACTGAGCTGAACCCATGCCAATCCCGGCTAGCCATGCCTTCTTCCTTGCTTCTTTCCTTGGTGCCTCCTGAGCTTGATCAAATAGTTGAAGAACCTTCTCTACACTTCCAAATGAAGTCACAATTCTATGATTATAGACAGCTTCCACGGCAATTTGAGTACTTTGATTTTGTGCCTTAACACAATTGGTGGACATGGTAGAAAGTAATACTTTACGCGTGTAGAAACATAGAATTGTGAGAGGTTGAACCGCGATCATGACTAGTGCTAGTTTCCAAGCCACAACTAGCCCCATGATCATTGCAATAGTCACAGCCGAAGCTGTTTGGAGCAGTAAAGAAAGTCTGTCAGCTACAAGGGACTTAACCATGGAAGCCTCATTGCTCAATCTTGAACATAAGGCTCCACTAGAGTTTTGCTCATCATCAAACCAAGCTGTTTCAAAAGACAATATCTTCACCAACATTCTCAACCGGACTCTCTTCGTGAGCCTCTCTCCCATATATGCGAAACTGTAGTGCTGCAAGAGGTTCATTATGATTGAAACCAAAGTAAGTGAACAGAAAATTAGTGAATATGTGCGGATTCTAGCACGCATTTCTTCATGACTTGGAGCAAAAAAAGCAGCTATCATGCCTCCTATGGTCAAGGCATAGACAGGTTGGACCGCCCCAAAAGCTATAGCTGAGAGACTTCCAACAAGACCTTGTTTCCATTCTGGAGCATTTAGAGAGAGAAGCCGGGAAAAGGTAGGTCGGGGATGAGACACTGGAGCTGGGCTATCTGCGGTTATTATTGGTGATTTTGGAAAAAATGCTGGGCTTGATCTCGCAGTGCTAGGCCGGCCAGCACTGCTTCTTGCGACTGAAGAAACACGCAATTCAGAGCTTTGTTCTTGGTCATCGCTGCTGAATTGTCTCTGTAGTTTTGCCAGTTTGGCATAATGACCGTTTTTTCGGTTGATAAGGTCATTATGTGAACCTATTTCAATTATGCAACCACCAATTACGACTGCAATGAGGTCTGCATTTCGAACTGTGGAAAGCTTGTGGGCAATCACCTGAATATATACAACATTGTCAACATTAGTTACTAATGTAGGGTGAGGTATGTTTTGATAGTCTAATATTGGACAAACTGAGGTATAGCTTTGCAGTTTTTTTGGAAAAACAAAAATATTTTTTGTCCCATCATTCATCAAGTAATGTGCACAATTGATACATATCATAGGGCATGCCATTTTTCTTTTCGTTTGTCTTTCATCACCTAATTACTAGTATGCTAATATAATGCATGAATTATGAAAGACTATCTCGGTTCAATAGACATAAACACCAACTTCCTTAGCTCCTTTCATCCAAAACTAAGAAAATAGAAGAATTTTTTATATGTTGGTTGTGATGATCTCTTAATCCATTGACTTCAGGTGTCATCTAGTTAGAAATCAAAAAGAGGTAGAGTGAATTCAAGGGTAAATTTAGCAATATTGAAAGTGGGTAAATACCAAGGTAGTTCTCCCCATGGAGGCTTGATCAAGGGCATTTTGGACTAGTGCTTCTGATTCGGAGTCAAGAGCACTTGTTGCTTCATCAAGTAGGAGAATCAAAGGGTTTTTTATAATGGCTCTGGCAATCGCAATTCGTTGTTTCTGTCCACCTGATAATAGTGCTCCTCTTTCACCAATCTGTTACATAAGAAATAATATCAATACTATTCTTGATCTAGCTATTTTAAGATTCAAGCTAGAACTTGAACAACAATTATACAATGTACTCTCTCCCAAATGGACCATCAACAAGTGAAAATTAGGGAATGTCATTCACCCTGGTCTAACTTCCCTTAATCACTCCAAATTTCCATTTAACTTCAATAGGGGAAAACTTGGGTATAGTTCCTTGATTGCAGCATCTTAGATTCCTAATATTGTTCAATAATATGACTAAATTGACAAATGCAGCATTAAAGATGTCTTCTCATATCAACAATTAACTTCAATCAAGTGCCTCATTGGATAATGTAGCCACATGGTTGAATTTAATTAATTAGGAAACCTAAAATACAACATGTAAGAAACTTCACCCAAGTTTTGTACGTACTATAATCAATGCTTTCATTATGTAACCCACCTTGGTCTCATATCCTGCAGGAAGCTGCCTGATGAAGTTATGAGCATTGGCAGCCATGGCTGCAGCGGTGACTTCATCCATGGTGGCATCAAGCTTCCCAAATAGTATATTTTCCTTTATTGATGTCCCAAACAATGCATGTTCTTGACTAACAAGTCCCATTTTCCCTCTTATCCATTTCATCTGTAAAGATTTTATATCGACACCATCAATTCTCACAAATCCATCATCAGCATCATAAAACCGTTGCACTAATGCAATTGCTGTGGATTTGCCACTTCCACTGGCACCAACAAGAGCAACAGTTTTCCCAGCTTCAACTTTAAGACTAAAATCTTTGAGGACAATGGAATCCGGACGAGAAGGGTATGTGAATTTGACATGCTCGAATTCTAGTTCGCCTCTAATTTTGTCCAATACAAGTCCTTTTGTATTTTCACAATCAATTAAGGGTATCCGGTTGATCCTATCAAATATTCGTGTAGCTGCAACCGAAGCTTCCGTGAAGTACTTGACATCAGGAACTGCCATGCCAAGGGATCTGCATTATAGTCATCATTTTTTTAAAAGATCATTATATTAACTCTATTGTAAAAGAAAACCTTAATAAAGTAAGGAAAGTGCTTAGTGCAAATAAGTAGATGTCTATCTAAATTATGTGAAAGTGCCATTTGTTTGGTACAGCTTATTTTCATAGGTATATTTTGTTCAAAAAAAAAAAAAAGTTATACATAAGCAACATTAGACAAAAATAAGTCTAACCAAACAGGCAAAGATGAACTCAGTTCTTTATTCCTATAATTTAATTTTACAAATTAAATTTGATAAGTAACTATTGACATGGTGGCCGTACTTGAATATCTAGATAAAAATGAATGCACTTGCAATATGATGTTTCAAGTTCAATTAATAAAAGAAACTTTGCTGAGTACTATTCATCGAAATTCCTGAGTACGAAATTATGTATTTTATTTAAAACGTAATATAAATATATTAAGCATATAACTGTAGGCGATGGAATTGAAAATAGTCAATGGGCAATATGATGTGCCGACGAAAGATAATCTCTTTTCCACTTTACTTTTATTCTTTTGGATTTCTAGTTTCTTTGCCTCATGATTTGACATTTTTACTTGAGCTATATTGTTGGCCTACCTATATCCGACCATCTGTTATAATCTTTGGCCTGCTTATATCTGTTATAATCTTGCAATGATTTTTTTTTCCCCATTAAACAAGACGCTGATCATATTTGTAAGCAATCAATTCAAAATAGCATTCAAGATTATTCAAGTAACTACCTATTGCTAAGGTCAGGAATGACTAACAATGCAACATGAATATAAACATGCTTCTAAGATAGAATCGCCAAATGTTGATGACCAAGTAATGACTCCAATTGCAATCAGCCCCTTGCAGTTGAATTGGTGAATTTAATTAAGTTTGGCGTATATCATTAAGTTCCTCCTATTCAAATTTCTGCACTAATTTCCCTTCAGAAATGGTGCATTTCCCCAATGTGAGATAAGGTTCAAGAGATTACTTTTGTAAAGAAAACTCAACTTTCTCAACTAATGGTGAATATGAATAAACATTGACTGGACTTATTTTCGACTTTACAACCCTAATAAGATAAAGATGATGTCTTCCTCCAAGAAAAAAATAAATAAATAAAAATAAAGATAAAGATAAAGATGATGTCTTTTCTGATAACAAAAAAAAAATTAGATAAACACTGTGCATGTACTCATAAAGAATAACTATTAAGTCTTTATTTAACTTGAAAGATGTCATTTGATCTAAAGATTGTTTGAAAACAGAGATCATATGTATTACTCAAAAGCTAAGATCTAATCTTGGGTATACACCTCATGCAATATGGTCTAATCAATAATTCTATAATTTTCGTATCAAAAAAATAATAATTCTATAATTTAGTACTCTTAATTTTATGTTTTAATGATGGAATGAGAGGAAATGGAGGAAAATGTGATCAGAATATACCTCTCTCCTCATCTTTTTTTCGTTCCAAAAATACGAATTAAGTTTTTCCATAATGTGTCAAAAATTTATACAATATCTCAACACAACCGAAAATTAATATGCTTTAAGAAACGTGTACTGAAAAATTGAAGCAAAAAGCCACATACAGTCCACTTAATATGAAGGAGATTCCAGCCGCATAGATCCTTCCTCCACTTTCACCTTTGTACATAACCAAATGGCTTCCATACCAAGATAGAAAAGCCCATATTGCAAAAGAAAGCCCTGTGCTTCCAACGGCTAGACCTTTCGCAATACCTTGCTTGATTCCCAGTCTCGTGGTTCTATCCAATATTGCTGAATATTTCCCAACTATTACCCTCTCAGCAGTGAATGAATAAACTGTTTTAATGGAGCTCAGAGCCTGCTCAATAATGGTGTTTGCTTTACTGTACTCCATGTAGGACTTCTTCGACAAATAGAGAAGATATTTTCCATAAACCATTCCAGGTATAATTAATAAAAGTAGTGTTGGGAAGGCTACTAATGACAGCCTCCATGAAAAGTAAGTGGAAAATGCAAGCCCTGAAATGAACACTGAGGAGTGCATCAAAAATATTGGCACCTGTAATTTAAAAGGAAACAAAAAGAGAGAGAGAGTTAAAAAAAAAATGTTTCTCCCTATTGATTTTCATTGAGAAAACTACATATTGATAGATAGATCTTGGATACACACATATTAAGAGACACATTAAGAAACAGAAAATGAAGAAAAAAGAAAAACCTGCACATCAGTCATCTAATCCATTACTTTTCTTCTAAAGTTGGATTTCATATTTGAAAATAACAAAAAGAAAGGAAGGTTCACAGATCCTGAGACTACTGCTTAAAAGAAAAATTCATATCTGTGTTTTTTTTTTTTTTTACCTTTTCACTAAGAACTTCTTGTATGAGAGAAGCATCTTTTGAAATGCTATTGATGATTTCCGAAGTTGTTGTTTCTTGAGAATCAAAAAACCCAACCTCTTGCCTGAGAATAGCTTCCAAATACTTGTAACGAATTTTCAGCACTTGACGCTCACTGGTTTTACTCCAACAGTAACCTTCTGCAACCATTCACTATTGATTTAGTCCAAAGCCATCTTATATCTCTTCAATCATGCAAGGGGTTTTCTGAATGATGCCGCCAAAGAAAATTCAATTGATACTTTTGTTTTAGACGGCATTCAAACAAGTATACTAGTTTTTTTTTTTTTTTACTTATTTCAAGACTAGGGCATTCTAGGGTTTCATAAAACCACCACATTTCTCTTTTCATTTTGGTAATTATGGTGATGTCTCCTTATTCCACTACATATGTTTACTTGCGAGACACTATTTGAGACACAGTGGATTGGTTTAATTTGCATTAAACATCCCAAACAGTCAAACACCACATCGTAGTCAGAAAGCAAAGTAAATGAAGAAAGAAAAAAGGTATTTTGAAATTACCCATAAAGGCCAGCACCATTACTGCTAATCCCAAGTAAACGAAGTATAAGCTGCACTGTTAACAAAACCCAAAAAGATGAAATGAGAGAGAAGGAGAGAGAAATGCCAATAGGAATGAGAATGTTAACTACTAACCTTTTCAACCCCATCCATGAAATTCCCATGATTTTGTTGGGTCTTACTATAACCCAAGCTATTCATAAGACGGCTAGCGAAGACTAGCAAGCAGTTTGTAGACATGCCATCTCCAATAGCACCAATAGTACCCAACAACATAAGCATAATATCAACCCAGTCAGCATATGTGAAAATTATGGCTATTGAAGATTTGTCCTTCCTTCTCATCCCTCCTTTCTCTAAGTCATTCTTCTCTGGAGAACCCATTATATATACTTCTTAATTAGTACCTCAGTCTTTGCAAGAATGGCTTGAGTTGAGTGAATTTGCAAGAGCTAGTAAAAAAAAGAAGCAAGCAAGACTTAAGTTAAGGCTTGTGCATACAAGACTTAATTTGCTCAAAGAAATGGTACTCTATATATAACTGTGATGTGACTGGTGATTTCCATGAAGCAACCTTTATATCATAACCTTTTTTTTTTTTTTGGTAATATATATCATAACCATTATGCATGTGATGTGGGGTTGTTAAATACAGTCTTTGATGTTTTGGTGGTTGTTACTTTCAATATTATGAGAGCAAAAATAACCCAATTGTAGAGTGTTCAAGAAAGACGACTGTGACCAGTATTCCATTGGCGATTTTGGTTTTTAATGCTCCCCTTTCTTTTTCTTTTCCTTTTGGTTAGTTTAGTTGTTGTGATGTGAGATTACTTTGAAATCATGCTGTTTCATGTCGGCTTTTTAATTAATTAATGAACTTATGCTATTATAAAAAGTTTTATTCCGTATGCTAGATTTGGCTACCATTGGCTGCATTTCTTTTTCATCCTGCGCAAGCCTAGCATAAAACTCATATTCTACTAACCAAAGGTCCGAGAGAAAGAGTACAAAAATGGAAAAAAGAATGGACCAAATATGACAATAATGGCTATATTTTCCTCAAACTTACCCTTTTTTTGTCCTTACAATAAGTGGGGGAAGAGTATTGGAATGGGGGAAGAGTATTGGAACACAAGGAATTGGATAACAGCACTAAGCTACTAATCTTTTTAACACAAATTTATCCATTCTTCCATCTATAATCATAGTGTTTCTTCTCTGAAGGAAAAATTATGTCAAGAGCTAGCATATATTATTAAAAAGGGTAGTGTGGCCGGTGACCTATTAAAGGACAAGGCAGCTATATTATTTTCTGAATTGTGTTAAATTTTATTTTGAGAGAGAGAGAGAGAGATTATCATGGAAATAGTTGGGATAATTCCATAGAGCATATTCCTCTATATTGCTGTATATTAAGGTGAGCTGCATGCACAGATTCTGTTGTCATCCCACTACAGCTGGCCATATACCGAGCTGGATTTGTTGGACCTCAATAACTTTCTCCCCCTCTAAATATTAATCATCAACATATTAAGATCTCTTCCCCCTGATTTCCTTTCCATTCTTTTTTCTCTTTCATTGTCTTAAAAAAAATAAATAAATAAATAATTATTTTCCAACAGGTCTCTCTTGTTAGATCGATCTCAATCTGTATCCATAGATCTTTTGGCTTTTCCTTTCGTGTTTTCTAGGATGAATGATAATTGAGCTAACTAAAAAACTAATAAAAGAACATATCTCTCTCTTTTCTTGCATAAAATAAGAAGGTTTCAAGCATTATAGGGTACCTTTGCTCTTGTATTTATATGACCTAACTAGATCATCAAATATTTCCCTGTTTGATATTTTAAGAATACTATTACCAATGAAGTTCTTTTCCGGAGATTTGAGATGATTTCAATAAGATACGAGATTCCCATGAGATATGAGATCTTTCCTGAAAGAATCCATCATATATATAAAATATACATATATGATCTATGCCATATTAGCTATCCAATTGCTTTAATCATTCTTCTTTCCTCTTTTGGCATATTGGAGATAGTGGCATAAAGAAGCATTTATCCCATCAAAATGACAATGTTCTTAACTATAGCCCCCCAGATCTCCATATCCACAGATTTTATGTTAAAATCTAAAAAGAAAACATTGTAGAGAATGATGTAGAAGTGGAAGAGAAAGAGAGGCGGGTACATTGAGGGTTATATAGTTTGGTCACACGGCCTAAATCCACAAGATAGAACTCTCAATAATTACATTTTTATTATGTATTAAGATATATAATTCAAAGAACCTTAGAGCTTTAGCATTTGGTGTGCTAAAACACCTCAAATGCTATTTTAACACCCCCAAACAACAAACCAAACATACTACATTTGGGATGCTAAATCTAAAAAAAGTACTACATTTGTGTGTAGAACGGGATGTTTTAGCTATTGTTCATCTTTTAAAAAATTCCAATGCCAATTACTCATTAGAGCCTTTACTCACTGATTGCAAGGACCTGTTGAAGTCATTCCCCAACCTTCAAATTAAGCACGCTTATAGGGAAGCAAACTGGTGTGCAGATGTTTTAACTAGACTAGGCAATGCTAGCGATGAAGCTTTTATTTTATTTTCATAGCCCACCATCGGTGCTGGGGTAGTTATGCTCCCTTGATAGAAAGGGAACCTTTTGTAACAGATTTATTTCTAGTTAATTGCTTATTATCCTCTTTCACCATAAAAAAATACAAAATAAAAAAAAATAGAAAAAAATCTTAAAAAATTTGGCAACTTGCTACAATAATTTTCTACTAGTAGTAATTATTGTAGCAAGCTGCTACTCTCTTTTTTATATATATAATTATTTCTCTCTTTGTCTCTCAATCTCTCTCTCTCTCTCTTAAATCAGAGATGGCATTGATGATGAAGATGATAAACAACAATGTAACGTTGATGACGAAGGCATTGAGATCAAGGATGTCAATACCGTACCGGAGGTCGTACCGGTTTGGTCACCGGTACGATATATTTCGGATACCAGTCAATACCGGTGTACCGTTTCGGATTTACCGCTATTTTTTATATTTATAAATATATATATATATATATATATATTATAATAAATATAAAAGTTTACTATAAAACATTTCCTCAATTCAGAACTAATTATTCATGGTTTTAAACTTTAGTATCAATTAAAAGGGAAAAAAAATAATAAAATAAAATAGAAAGCTTAAAAGTTACCATTGCATACTAAGAAAACAAATAATACTAATAAGTTAATGCAAATAAGTTACCATTCTTTCCTAACAAAAATTCAAAAATTACAAAACTTAAAATAAAAAAAAAAAAAAAAAAAAAAAAAAAAACTTTTTCTGTACCGGCCAGTACGCCCGGTACCAGCCGGTATTGCCCGAAATTGGCCGATACGGTCGGTATTTTTTCCGGTACGAAACAGGGGGGTCGAGCGTACCGGATTACTGGCCGATACGGTATATTCCGGCTGTACCAGCCGGTACAGTACGGAATTGACAACATTGATTGAGATCGATGATGGTGACCACGTTGGGTGGTGGTGGCAATGGTTTGTTGTGGGTTTTAGCGGTGGTTAGGTTTTTGTTGGTCGTTGTGGCAGCGGTTTTTGTGGTGGTTGTGAGTTGGGTGTTTGATGGGATTAGTTTTTATATTTGGGTTAGACGGATTTGCTAAGTTTTAAGGGGATTGGATTGGATTTTCATGGGATGTTGGGTGATTAGTGGTGGGTGTGAGATTTTGGGTTGGATGTGTTTTGACTTATTTATATTTTTTTTAATTGGTTGAATGAAAAAAAAAAAAAAAAAAAGAGGTAAGATATAAGATGCAGGGTGGATTGGGAAATGATGTGTCAAAAACTTAAAAAAGTAGCATTTCCGTATATTAAAACACTCTTTTTTTTTACCACACCAAATACTGTTAATACACCATACATAGATGGGCTTTACACTAAATTTGAACTATTTGAACCGTCACAAATATTAATTGCATTCTACTTTCCCATGACAAGAAATCAACAGATTCTTTTAATCTTATATGCATCAAGCAACCGCTTGTTTATTACTAAAATACAAGTTCTTGGGTGAATAAACGAATTACTTTATTACGTATAGTATGTTATAATTAATCCGATATATCATAATGGCATATGGCATGGCCTTGACCCATGCATATGGAATATTTTCATGCTTCATATTGATATAAATAATAATTTATCATAATATCAAAATAGAAAATTTATCCTCTTTATTAATTATTATACTTTTTTATTTTCTTACATATAAAAACATAAAGCATTTGAGAAAGAATTAAGATGTTAGACCATACTCTAATCAATTCAATATATATATATATATATATATATATATATATATATATATATTTATATAAAAGCAAAGATCTTATACAAAAGAGTATGAGGTTCTGCCATGTGACACTTGTATAAGTAATATTTCATTTAGTCTTTTATCTCACCCCATCTTCTTATCAATTACCATTTTAAGTCATAAATGCATAAGATTAAGAGATTTGTTTCCACCCTTTTTCCAACTTCTTGAACTCTTCCACTTTTAATTTCATTAATTTCAAAAATAAAAGGTTTTTTCCATTCAATATTAGTTTTCCATGTTATAATACATGTTATTTTATAGATCCTAGTTTCACAAAATATTTAGAGAGAGAGAGAGAGAGAGAGAGAATTAGTATCAAGAAAAGTATGAAATTGGCTTTGGTTTTAGGTGCATATGATCTAAACTTCTTAACGACACTGTCAAAGCTTAATACAATGCATTGGTGATCTTTTGGATTTCTAAAAGGTATGTTTAGGGAAGACATAGAGTCTTTATATGTATTATTTGTTTTTATTTATATTTTTCGGAAGTGCTTAATTTTTGTAAGTGATTATTGAGGTACTTAGATGTATGTAAAATTATTGTTATATTTTAAATTTTTTGACATGTATATTTAGTTTTGCAAATTAAAAATTATAAACCTTAAATCTTAGATGTTCAGCCTTCAAAAGTTCATGTGTTTTTTTTTTAAATACTTCTAAAAAATAAATAAATAATATGAATTTTTATATTGAAAACATCAAATGTAAGAACCAAATATACATCTACACTTGATAAAAAAAATATCAATAGGCATGTAGTGGGATTTTTAGGGTCTAATTAATTATGGTTACTTATGGATACATTGTATTACCATTTTTTTTTTCCTTCATTATTTTAGTGACATAATACATAATTGAAATTAATTTTCCAAGCATTATAACAAATATGAGTATTATAAAATAACTAATAACAAACACGCATCACGCGGGACATCCACTAGTATTAATAATAATCAATCAATCAATATATCTATAAAGGCATAGGCTTAATAACATAGTGGCCTCTTCAATAATAATAATAATAATAATCAATATATTACTAAAAGCTAAAACGTAGGATTTAATGTTGCTACGCTTCCATTGAGTCACGTCAGCAACTATGTCATTTTCAATTTTTTTATACAATTTTTTAACATTTAAAGTGAATTAAAAACTCTATTATATTACAATTATATTACAATCAAAATATCATATTTAATTTATCTTATTTTTAATTATTCTTATTTATTATTAAATTTTCAATTCCATTTTAACTTTTCATATCCCCACTACTCTCTACCTTAACTTTCTTCAACCTTTCTCATTCCATTTCAACTTTTCATATCCCCACTACTCTCAATATTAATATTATTCTATCTTTTTATCTTCCTTTATTTTTGACTCTTCTTATTCTTATCCTCATACTATAAAATTGTCATTCTCCCTCTTATTCCATGCATAATTTCTATTTTTCCACACATAAAAGCCCCCCCTCTCTCTCTCTCTCTCTCTCTCTCTCTCTCTCTCTCTCTCTCTCTCTCTCTCTCTCTCTCTCTCTCTCTCTCTCTCTCTCTCTCTATATATATATATATATATATTTTTTTTTTTTTAGTGTAACAGGTTGGCCATCAAAACATACTGATGCAGTATTGAAAACTCCACCAAATGCATCACAGAAATTAGTTTTAGACTACTAGAAGTCAGTTAGTTTGCTAAAATTGGAATTGACAGGTAATCCAGCTTGATACGATTTAGTTTTATATTTTATATTGTTATCTTGTTTATTCACATTGGTTGTTAAATGTTATATTATTGCATTATAAAGATAGTATATAAAAATATAATATTATTTTATTACATAGCATAACTAAAATAATATGGTGTTTATTGCTATACATTTCATTTTTATTATTTTATTCTCATCTTATTTTATTCAACATTTAAATTTAGCAACATCCTCCATATCATAATTATTTATATTTTGTCTCATTTTTAAAAAAAATTAAACGTATAATATTTTATTCAATAAATAAAAATTATTCTTATAAAGTCTTCCCATGAAATGTTACAATGCATCAATGGAAAAATGAAATACAAAAAAAAAAAAATATATCAATTTAGAAACACTCAATTTAAATAAAAAAATAAAAATAAAAATAAAGAATAAACAATTTTCTTATAAAGTATTCCCATAAAAAGTTACAATGCATTAATAGAAAAAGAGAATACAAAAAAATGCTATTTTAGAAACACTAAATTTATAATAATAATAATAATAATAATAATATCAAACCAAACATATCATAAAATAATAAACTAATAGTTGTGGATGTACTAACTTCATGGTAGCAAAATGGAGTAAAATAAAAATAAAAATAAACGTTACAATATGCATATTTAGTACATTAGAATTATCATCAAATTTGGGAAAACAATAGGATGTTAACAAAGAGGGAGAGAAAGAGATTAGTAAAAGAAATCAAATGTCAATTAAATAAATTAATTAGTAACCGTTGATTGGAAAACAAAGAGACCGACGGCTAAAGGAGTTAAAAATTAATTAAAGATGACCCTACGAATGTTATTATAAACTTTACAATGCAAATAAATAAATCGTTAAATTCACTTAATTAAATCATATAATCAACAATTAAATAAAATCATACAAAATTTAAACTTGAAACTAATCAAACTCTAATCTAGAAAATCATATTTATTATCAAAACTAAAAGGAAAACGTTCTTCAGTAATAATAAAAATATATAAGAAACAAAGATGAAAATTTTCAAAATATTTTTTTTTTTTGACATTTCATTTAACATTTTTTATAAATAATAAAATATATAAAAAAAAAAGTCCTTAAATGCTTATATTCTTCACATACCATGACTTTTAAAATCTAATGAAAAGTTCGAAGAATTTAACTCTCATTTAATGCCTCTATTATGAAAATCAATAGCTAGTAAAATATGATAATAGTAAGAAACATTATAAATGAGAACATGAAAAAACTAATTAGCCACTATTATTATGGAATAGATGTCTTTTTTTTATGCATCTAAGAAAATGAACTGTATAGGGTTTACTTATTAAGGTATATATAAAGATTCAAGTTAAAAAAATATGTAAAGGTTTTTTGAAAAAAAAAAAAGTAGATGTAAGATTTTTATTAACTTAAAAGACAATGAAAAACCAATTTTTAATTACTACTGTGGGGGTAAAATTCATCAGTCAACAGTGGGCCTTGGTACCCGTGCGGAGCCCAGCCATAACAGGAAGTGAAGACACGACCAGAAGACTCCCAGCCCAATCCTGTTGGGCCAGGCTTGTTTAAGGGGCGTCCGAGGAGGAGTGTCTCCTCGGACGCACCAAATGGGAGTCCAATTCACACCCTTTACATGGTGAGAAATCATCCCAAATCAAAGGGAAATGCTAGACGTTCAGGGGACAACCACAACTGCCGCATTAAATGCAAGGGAGTTACTTTTCCAGCCGCATTAATGTAGAAAGGATAGGAGAACAGTATTATCTTGGCCAGTGCAACTCACAGAAAAGAAGGAAGATGTCCTATGGGACAGACACTCAAGTAGAGGCCCAGATGGTTAATAAGTGTAGGGCCCTAACCAATTGAAAGATGCTATATAAGAGAAGAAAATCCCCATGAGAGAAAAAAACGGTAGAGGAAAGAGCAAGAAAAAGAGAGAGAGAGAGAGAGAGAAGTTTTGTAAACAAAGCATAAGATACAGTCCCATGAACTGTTATCCCAAGAAACTTAATGAAACATTCCCACGTTCAAATGGTTGCATGGCTTACTAACAATTACGTTTACTCTGTCAAGACCTAGTTCTACGACCCACTCTCTACAAATTCATTGTTGAGGGTCTTTTGGGCCAGAATCGCCCGCTTGCTGGGCCTGGGCCCCAAACTCCGCCCTTACAATTGGCGTCGTCTGTGGGGAGAACTTGTGTCTCGACAAGTGAAACAATAAGGGATGGAAGGATCAGGTCCGTGCCAAACTAGACGTGCAGAGTCTCAACGACAGGACAACTTTCTAAATCTCGAACGAGCGAAGGACCAAGGTAATCAACAAGAGGGCAGCGTGAGCACCTCTCACACGAGTAGAAGCCGCTCAAAATGGAAGGATCATGCATCCCCTAAGCAAAACGATCGAAAGGCTCTACAACAAGAGGTTGATGATTTGAAGAAAAAGCTGCGCCGACCACAGCGAAAACGTCCTTCACCCGGCTCGAACACTAGCAGTGGTGAGGATGGAGAATACAGACGAAGGTCAAGAACCCCTCCGAGCGAGACTTTTTCCTATAAGGAAGAACGGCCTCGCAAACGCGGCCACAAAAGCCCGTCTTACCAAGGCCTGGCCAATGACGCCATGAGCAAGGCCCTGGATCGCATCTCCCAGTCGCCATTCACACGTAGAATAGAGAGGGCAGTGCTTCCTCGGCGGTTCAATCAGTCAACGTTTGCCATATACAATGGTCGAACTGACCCAGTGGAGCATGTAAGCCAATTCAACCAGAGGATGGCCATCCACTCCAGGGACGAGGCGTTGATGTGTAAGGTGTTTCCATCTAGCTTGGAACCCCTGGCAATGAGATGGTTTGATGCCCTTCCGCCGAATTCCATAGATTCCTTTAAACAGCTGACGCAGGCTTTTGGTTCCCGCTTCATCACCAGCACTAGAGTCCCTCTGCCCCTCGACTCCCTCTTATCCTTGTCCATGCAGGAAGGAGAAACACTGAAGGCCTACTCGGACAGATATTGGGAAATGTACAACGAGATAGAAGGAAACTACGATGACGTCGCCATTAGTACATTCAAAAGGGGCCTGCCGACAGAGCATGGCTTAAGAAAGTCCCTCACTAGGAAGCCAGTCACCAGCGTGCGACAACTCATAGACAGAATAGACAAGTACAAAAAGGTCGAGGAGGACCAGCAGATTGGGAAGGGTAAAGCGAAGGTTGTCCCTCAGGAGAGGAGGGACTTCAGGTCAGACCGCTTTGGCAGTGGTAACAGGCCGAGAAGAGATTACATGGAACAGTCTGGACCTACTGGGGCTCAGGTAGTCCATGCCGTGTTCCGAGAACCATTGCACAAGATCCTGGAGAAGGTGAAGTGCGAACCTTTCTTTCAGTGGCCGAACAGGATGGCAGGCGACCCTTCAAAACGCAATCAGAATCTATACTGCGCGTACCATCAAGAGCCCGGTCACACCACCGACGATTGCAGGAATCTGAAAAACTATTTGGATCGGCTTGTCCGAGAAGGAAAGCTGAGGCATCTATTGCACCGCCCCAAACAGTCAAATGTCGAAACCAGACAAGACGCATTGAGGCCACCCCTAGGCACGATAAATGTCATTCTTGCCGCACCTGGGAGAACCGGCTCCGGCCCGTTTAGAGTAATGTCAGTGGGCAGATTCCCGACGGAACCAAACGAAAGGGAATCCAAGAGAGCCAGACTGAGTGCCACGCCATTAATCAGGTTCACGGAGGAGGATAAGCGAGGAACTATTCAACCCCATGAAGATGCCCTAGTCGTGACGCTTAGAATAGGAGGTTATGACGTGAAAAGGGTGTTAGTCGATCAAGGCAGCGCCGTGGAGGTAATGTACCCGGATTTGTATAAGGGGCTGAACTTGAAGCAGGAATACCTGTCGCCATACGATTCCCCCCTGGTTAGCTTTGAAGGAAAGATCGTCATCCCGAGAGGCATGATTAGGTTGCCTGTGCAAACAGACTCAGATGTGGTAGAAGTGAACTTCATTGTCGTAGATGCATACTCCCCTTACACAGCTATCGTGGCCCGGCCATGGCTTCATGCACTAGGGGCTGTGTCGTCAACCTTGCACCAAAAAGTGAAATATCCGTCAGGGGGTTAGATCAAAGAGATAATAGGGAACCAGGGAATGGCTAGGCAATGCATGGTGTCGGCAATCTCACGACGGCCGAATAGCGAACCTTCCACTTCAGCCGAGAACGGCTTATAGCAATTAATGACTACGGTCCCAACTGTGGGCAATGGAAGACCGACCATGGAGGTGAACTGTGAGGAGTTGGAGAAAGTACTTGTCGGATCTGACCCTGAGAGGTTTTTTCAGATTGGTTCGGAATTACCGCCCCAAGTGAAGTCAGTGCTGACTGCTTTCCTCTAACAGAATGTAGATGTGTTTGCTTGGGACCCCTATAAGGCCCCCGGGGTCGACCCAGATTTCATCTGCCACCGCCTTAATGTGAATCCGGCTATAACACCCAAGAGGCAGGCTCCTCGACGACCGTCGAAAGAACATACCGACGCCGTGAGGGAAGAGGTCGTAAGATTGAAGAAAGCAGGGGCTATCAAAGAGGTCTTTTATCTCGAGTGGTTAGCCAACACAGTAGTGGTAAGGAAGAAGAGTGGTAAATGGCGGGTCTGCGTAGACTTCACAGACCTAAACAAGGCGTGCCCAAAGGATCCTTTCCCTATGGCCCGGATAGACCGGTTGGTAGATTCAACTGTTGAACATCCTAGAATGAGTTTTCTAGATGCTTTTCAGGGCTACCACCAGATATCCTTGGCAGCCGAAGACCAGGAGAAGACTGCTTTTGTCACCCCAGTTG
This sequence comes from Quercus lobata, assembly GCF_001633185.2. Classification (NCBI taxonomy): domain Eukaryota; kingdom Viridiplantae; phylum Streptophyta; class Magnoliopsida; order Fagales; family Fagaceae; genus Quercus; species Quercus lobata. Next base: position 41,737,663 of record NC_044905.1, on the reverse strand, counting down.
GGAATTATCATTATAAGGTGATGCCTTTTGGCCTGAAAAATGCCGGGTCAACCTATCAGAGGATGATGACCAGGATATTTGAACAGCAGATGGATAAAAGCGTTGAAGTGTACATAGACGACATGGTGGTTAAAAGTAAGTTGGTTCCCGACCATATTGAAGATCTCGGCAACGTTTTTCAAATACTGAGAAAGTATAAACTACGGCTGAACGCAACCAAATGTTCATTTGGAGTGGGATCAGGAAAATTCTTAGGTTATATGGTGACTCACAGAGACATTGAGGTTAACCCTGACCAAATAAGAGCCATCCATAGCTTGCAGCCTCCTCGGAATCCTAAAGAGGTCCAAAAGCTAACTGGTATGATAGCTGCTTTAAACCGTTTCATCTCGCGCTCAGCAGATAGATGCAGGCCATTTTTTCTCCTATTATACAAGTGGAAAGGATTTGAGTGGAATGAGGAGTGCACTATAGCTTTCCAACAGCTAAAGGAATACCTCGCCCAACCACCGATCATGTCCAGTCGCGATGCCGACGAGGTTTTGAATGCCTACATCGCAGTAGCCCCACATGCAGTAAGCTTGGTGCTAATCCGAGAAGACAACGACACACAGCGACCGGTCTACTACATTAGCAAATCACTGCAGGACGTAGAAACCCGTTACCTTCCCCTCGAAAAGGCTATCTTGGCCATCGTACAGGCCACACGAAAGCTTCCTCACTACTTTCAAGCACACACTGTTGTAGTGTTAACTCAACTCCCCTTAAAGTCCATCCTGCGCAGCGCCGATTACACAAACAGAATTGCGAAATAGGGAACGATTCTGGGTGCCTTTGACATTAGATACATGTCTCGCACCGCTGTAAAAGGCCAGGTCCTCGCCGACCTAGTGGCAGAATTTGCGGAGCCCACATTAGAAGGAAAGGAAGTATCGGTATTACTAGGGGCTGATGAAAGGGTGATCAGCATAGTTTCTCCGCATGGACACACTTGGTGGAAAGCATACATTGATGGCACAGCGAATCAAAGGGGCTCAGGGTTAGGGCTTGTCCTGCTCTCACCTGAAGGGATAACCATAGAGAAGTCATTGAGACTCGGATTTTCATCCATGAACAACGAGGCCAAATATGAGGCGTTATTGGAGGGAATGCGGATGATCCGGAAAATGGGGGGGAAAGCCGTGGACATGTTCTCGGATTCGAGACTCATTGTGAGACAGGTAAATGGAGACATGGAGGCAAAGGATGAAAGAATGAAGAAGTATCTAGTTCGGGTTAAGTACCTACAGACCCATTTTCATCACTTCTGCTTGACGCACGTACCCAGAAGTGGGAACACTCATGCTGATTCTCTTGCGACGTTGGCTACCTCCTCGGCTCAGCCCCTTCCTCGAGTCATTTTGGTAGAAGAGCTCATCCATCCTTTAACAGAGAAAGCCAATGGGATTGGAGTACATAACATCAGGACTGGACCGAGCTGGATGGACCCTATAGTGCTGTACTTAAAGCACGACACCTTGCCGGATGACAAGGTTGAGGCTAACAAAATCAGGAGAAAAGCTACTCGATTCTGGTTGTCGGAGGACTCCAAGCTTTACCGACACTCGTTCTCGGGGCCGTATTTGCTGTGTGTGCACCCAGAGGCTACTGAACTCATCCTAGAAGAGTTACACGAAGAAATTTGCGGAAGTCACACGGGGGGTAGGTCTTTGTCTCACAGAGCCTTAACGCTGGGTTATTGGTGGCGAGCATGCATAAAGAAGCCCTGGAGTATGTGAAGAAGTGTGACCAATGCCAGAGATTCGCTCCGAACATACACCAGCCTGGTGGAGAGCTGAACCCATTGTCCAGTCCTTGGCCATTTGCGCAATGGGGCCTAGATATACTTGGTCCCTTCCCCAAGGTAACAGGGAATAGAAAATTTCTTCTCGTCGGCACCGACTACTTCACCAAATGGGTAGAGGCTGAGGCGCTGGCAAACATTAGGGACATCGATGTCAAGAAGTTTTTTTGGAAAAATATTGTCACCAGGTTCGGCACCCCACACACCCTGGTGTCGGACAACGGGCTCCAGTTTGACAGCAAAGCCTTCAAAAGGTACTGCAGTGAGCTAAGGATTGTTAACTGGAACTCCACGCCAGCTTACCCCCAGAGTAATGGACAAGCAGAAGCCGTCAATAAAACCATAATGAACGGACTGAAAAAGAGACTAGATGACGTGAAAGGAAGATGGGTCGAGGAGCTAACCCATGTCTTGTGGACATACCGTACCACGCCTCGTAGGTCCACAGGGAAAACCCCTTTTTCAATGACCTATGGGGCCGAGGCTGTCATCCCATTGGAGGTGAACTTCCCAACCTAAAGGACTACCACCTTCTGCCCCGCTACCAATGACAAACTTCTGGAGAAGAGCTTAGACCTCATCGACAAAAGAAGGGAAGGCGCGATGGTCCACCTAGCTAACTATCAGCAGAAGCTCAAGCAAGGTTACGATGCCAAGGTGAAGTCCAGACCATTGGCGCCTGGGGATCTAGTACTGAGGAAGGTCTTGGGCACTGCGAGAAACCCCGCATGGGGAAAGCTCGGACCAAACTGGGAGGGACCGTACCGTATCACTTCCGTAGCCGGCATAGGAGCCTACTTTTTGGAAGACTTGGATGAACGTATAGTGCCACGCCCTTGGAATGTAAACAACCTGAAAAGGTACTGTTATTAATGAAAGATATAATCTTTGATGCCGTATAACTGTGCAGTTACTCGATCTAAGCGTTAAACAGAACCCAAGTCTTGCATGGTTCCTCCGCCACAGACTTGGGGGAAATTAACCGCGATACGATTCTCCCTAAGTGTTAAACAGAACCCAAGTCCTGCATGGCTCCTCGGCCACAGGCTTGGGGGAAATTAACCGCGATACGACTCTCACTAAGCGTTAAACAGAACCCAAGTCCTGCATGGCTCCACCGCCACAGACTTGGGGGAAATTAACTGCGATACGATTCTCACTAAGCGTTAAACAGAACCCAAGTCCTGCATGGCTCCTCCGCCACAGACTTGGGGGAAATTAACCACGATACGACTCTCACTAAGCGTTAAACAGAACCCAAGTCCTGCATGGCTCCTCCGCTACAGACTTGGGGGAAATTAACCGCGATACGACTCTCACTAAGCGTTAAACAGAACCCAAGATCTGCATGGCTTCTCGGCCATAGACTTGGGGGAAATTAACCACGGTACGATTCTCACGAAGTGTTAAATAGAACCCAAGTCCTGTCTAGCTCTTCGAACCGAGGACTTGGGGAAAATTAGGTTCACAACCGTCTCGCCTAATTATTAACTATCGTTCTTTTCACGTATTCATTCGCTTACGCTTGTTTCTCAACAGTTAGTGACGGAATAGACATCCATTCATGATGAAAACGAAAGAGAAGAAAACAATGATATTTGAAGGGAAATAACCTTTATCATTAAAATCCAAAAGCAGTTCTGTTTACAAACACTGACAAGGCAAAACAAAACGAAATACAAAAGATAAGACAAATAAAATGCTACACTACTTTCCTAAGAGCCCTGAGCAGGAGCGGCTGATCATCTGCTGCTTAGGTCCCCGAGGCAACCTCCTTGGCCTGTGCAACGATCTCGTTAATACAAAGGCTATCCTCGGGTAACTTGCCCTGCGCGGCCTGCACCGTACCCCCAGCCTCGGGAATGGAGGAGTCCGCTGGAGGAGGCTCTGTGGAGGTAACTTCGTCAGGAATCTCACGAATGTCCTCCGGGAAAAAGATGTTCTCAGCCTTCCTGAGATCGGAGTCTGCCGGGACAGCTGCGGGATCCAGGGCTACACCCCAGGACGTGGTGATGTATTCCCTGCAAACGGTGGCCACTTCCTCAGCCAGCCTGACCTCAGTATCATGGACTCCACGATCATATGAGGCCGCCACAGCCTTCTCGGCAGCCTCCCTGGCCAAGCGGGCCTCCTCCTTGGTTCTTGCAAGCTCAGCCTTGAGCATTGAAACCGCCTGCTGCTCTGCCGTGAGTTTCTCCTCAGATTGGCGGAGCTGTATGCGCATATCGTCAGCCTGCTTTGTGGCATTCTTAAGGCCGGCTTCCGCGCTCGCATAAGCCTTCTTCACCTCCTTCATTTCATTATTCAGGCGATCAAAATCCTGTTTGAGATCGCCAGCGGTCTTCTCGGCAGCAGAACGGGACTGAGCCTCCCTGTGCAAGTCCTCACGAGCCTTCTTGGCCCATTCCTCAGCGACAAAAATTTGTTGGGTGACCTGCGCCGAGAAGGAAATAAAGACCCTGTTAGAACCTGATGATAAGAGGGTACATACTATGAGAACGAGATAGAAGATTCCATTTACCATGGCCATGTCCCTCTTCAATGACATGAAAAGTTCTGGCTGCCGAGTCTTTCTGAGACCCTCCATGTCACGAGGCAAGAGCAGTGGCTGCTGCAGGGCCTCAGCCAGGAAGGATGCCTGCCCCTGTTGGGATTCCCACAGGGTCGCGTCCCAGGGGATCGGAGCGCCGTCTAATTCGATCCGTGGCGACCATGTTCGTTGTTCCCTCCGAATGGCCGCCTCATCTCGACTATCGACGGACCTAGTCCTCTTCTCTCGGGGCTCTTTCGTCTCCTTGCCCTTCTTCTGAGGCCGAGTCTTTTCACGGCCAATCTCTCCCTCCTCCGGCTCTTCTACAGGCCTTTTTCGCCTTAAATTGGCCATAGGCTGTAGCGCCGCATCCGACGTAGGAGGAAGCGGAGGAGTAGGAGCCTTAGGGGCAGTTTGTTCCTTCTGGACATCCTTAGAGTATTGCCCTTTGTTCCTGTTGGATAGAAGGCTCCTAAGGCCAACCCTTGGTTTCAAGTCCATTCATGTTTCCTCAGTCTCTTCGCTGGTGTCGACTTGTGCAACGGCTAAACTAGGGTTAGCAGCTGTTGAGGCACGGTCTAAATCTTTGTCGAAGTCCGAGAGCTCTACTACCCTGGCCGACACCTCTCCCTCCTCGGTAAATCGAAACTGGTCTATTTGTTCTTCTAAGGATGAACGCGAAGAACCAGCCTCCTCCTCCGGGATAATCACTGCGGGAAAGGCGCGTTGGGCAGGCAACTGAACGGGAAGTAAGTCTATTGAAGCAAGAAACCCTGGTATGGATACGTCAATGCGTGCCAACCGTGGGCTGCCAGCCCTTATAGCTTGACCGGCGTCTACCAAGGAGTGAGTGAGGGGAACAAAATCCAAAATCAAAGGAGCCGACCGTAATTGCCCGTCCTCACTTACGAAAATCTCAGATCTCAGGAGGTAATTTAGAGCCAGGACGTTGACCAAGCTCAGCCGAGGGGATGTTCGCTCCTTATCTGCAAAGACCGGTAAAGGGGTTTCGTTAGTCCGAGGAGGCATACAATCAAACCAATAATTTTAAAAGAAAAAGAAAAGGTGGGGGAGAGCCCAAAACTAAGGTCCTCTCCACGGAATCTAGTTCTATGATACCCCACCTGGCGTTCCTGCCCTAGTCGGACAATGAATGCCGTCGTGCCATGGCCCAGAGACGATCAAATAGTCATCCTTTAAGTCTTTGCTGGACTTGGGAAGGCAGGATATCAACCTCACTTCGTCGGTCCTGGACTTTAAGTAGTATGAGTCGCCGAGCTTATGGCATTCACAGAGATGAACCACATCGTGCCATGAAAGGCCGAGGTTCATCTGGTCGTTTAAGACGTCTGTGCACCCCAAGATCCGAAACAGGTTCGCCGTGCACTGGTGGGGGGCCAATCTATGACCACGTAGGTAGTCCCTAGTTATTCTCCCCATTGGAATCGTCATTCCTCCTTCCACGAAGGCTATCATCGGAATTGCGACTTCCCCTGTTCTCCTCTTGAACAAAATTTCCTCCTGGTGGCAATACTCTAAACCTACCTCCGGTGGAATACGATACTTCGCTCTAAAGCCCGTCATACCGGCCGGAGAGTCTACCATTTTTTCAAGCCTACCCATCCCTTCTAATCCTAGACAACGTGAAGGTAGCTTGTCTAAAGAAGAGTAACGAAGAAGAAGCGCGCACTTACAGGTAAGAAACTTGACGGAATCTTCAAGAGAATGACTGCGAAGGTAAGAGCGTGCTGAAGAAGAAGGCACCGGGATGTTCTGAGTACTGGAGAGTTCGTCAAAAGTGAGGAATGAACGCCTTCAAAACCTTATATACTCAAAGGGAGTTGGACAGACACACTCCCGCCTAAAGCAAATAAAACGTTGTCCACCGTTGATTTGGTCTCCAATCGTTGGATTGAAAGAGCGTAAAGCTCCAAAAGCTGCAATTAATTCCCCCCGGGTCATTAAATGCCTTTAGCATTAATGAGGCACGTGAGGGCACACCCCCGCACGTGTAAAGTAGGAATCCACAACGAATTGTCCAGTAGGTATCAAAATCCCGCCTTTCTTCCTTGGACCAAGAAGAAAGAGCCGGAATTTTGAGGGGCTATTGTGGGGGTAAAATTCATCAGTCAACAGTGGGCTTTGGTACCCGTGCGGAGCCCAGCCATAACAGGAAGTGAAGACACGGCCAAAAGACTCCCAACCCAATCCTGTTGGGCCGAGCTTGTTTAAGGGGCGTCCGAGGAGGAGTGTCTCCTCGGACGCACCAAATGGGAGTCCAATTCACACCCTTTACATGGTGAGAAATCGTCCCAAATCAAAGGGAAATGCTAGACGTTCAGGGGACAACCACAACTGCCGCATTAAATGCAAGGGAGCTACTTTTCCAGCCGCATTAATGTAGAAAGGACAGGAGAACAGTATTATCTTGGCCAGTGCAACTCACAGAAAAGAAGGAAGATGTCCTATGGGACAGACACTCAAGTAGAGGCCCAGATGGTTAACAAGTGTAGGGCCTTAACCAATTGAAGGATGCTATATAAGAGAAGAAAATCCCCATGAGAGAAAAAAAGGGAGAGGAAAGAGCAAGAAAAAGAGAGAGAGAGAGAGAGAAGTTCTGTAAACAAAGCATAAGATACAGCCCCATGAACTGTTATCCCAGGAAACTTAATGAAACGTTCCCACGTTCAAATGGTTGCATGGCTTACTAATAATTACGTTTATTCTGTCAAGACCTAGTTCTACGACCCACTCTCTACAAATTCATTGTTGAGGGTCTTTTGGGCCAGAATCGCCCGCTTGCTGGGCCTGGGCCCCAAACTCCGCCCTTACAACTACAATCGTCGTTACTCTATAAATCACACACAACACTATATTCAATATCCTAAACAACATAGTTATACCCTTTTGGATATACACCACCATATTCAACTTATAAATTACAACCCAAATAAATCATACAATTACACAATCAAAGCATGAACATGTAACATGTATTACCTTCTGAATTATTGCTTGGAATTTTACAATTATTGAAAGAGAATCTCCAAATTTAATTTTTAGAAAACATCAAGACAAGGTGAATTTTATTCTTTTTAACTTCCATAGAAAAAAAAAATATTACGCACATTATTTCAACCCTTATGGAAAAGAAAGTTTACATGTAGCATGCAAAACGTGTTTAATTGACTTAGAGATGTAAAAATTAGTCAACCAACTATGGTAGAATTAAGATTTCAAATTTTAAATAAAACAATTCTACAATAATAAAAAATTATTTTGTGATAAATGAGATTATGAAATGCATTACTTTTCATTAAATTAGTTCAAATTACAAAATAATAATAATAATGAGATCACCATAAAAAATAATCATGTGCAACGCGCGGGTCTGTGACTACTAATAATAATAAAAATAACAACAACAACATAACAACAACAACATAGTAGCTTGAGGTTTTACCATGTGGCATATTCTATAACATTCTTTTTATTTAAGTTTCCACCTCATCAAAGTTTAGCATTTATGTAAGTATTATTCAAATTATTGATGCATTTATTTCAATGCATTAGTAAGGTTCAAAGAATTTATATGCTTTTGTGTGTGTGTGTGTAGAGACACACGTACATACATACATATATATATATATATATATATATATATGCAAAAATACAATTTACATCCTATAAGTTTGGTAAATTGTCATTTTAGTGTACTAAGCTTAAAGTTTGTCATTTTAATCGCTTAACACCTTAGTTTAACACCTTAGTAGGTTATATATATAAATGTAAACAAAATACATTTTTAGAGAATGAAATAAATGTAAACAAAGTCCAACAAAAACAATTTAACACAAAATTAAGAATATAAAAAGAATAATTATATTCTTAAGTTGGAAAAGTAAAATAATTAAATATTTGCCAATTTATGCAAACAATATTATAATAAGTTCATATTCTAAATTATGTTAATCTTAAAAATAATTACATTTTCCCCTTTTCTAATGACATACAAATAATTGAAGCATATTTCTCAAACATTATAATACTATAAATATTATAAATTGGTCATAAAAATAATTTCTTATCAAATATTTCAAAATAAACTTATAATATACAAGCACGTCACACAAGACATCAACTAGTATAAATAATTTAATTTAACCAAAACCGTATATATCCTCATCCATTTCTCATATCACATATACATCAATATGTGTATCAATTGTAACCAGTGGCAAAAGGAGGGGATCATGTAATATACAATACATAAAACTCTCATTTCTATATGATTTATGAGAGATGATTAACAGACTGTCTTGCCTCATTTAAAATAAATACACACAAATTTCATACCTCTACACATTATATTATCAAATCCCTCTTTAAAATTAATAATAATAATAATAATAATAATAGAAAGAAAAAAAAAAATTCCACTCTTCTCCTATAATAAAAAGTCATTGACATGTATCAAAAAAAAAAAGTCATTGACAACCTTGGTCTCCTCTCACAAAAGCACTTTCCTTTTTCGTATTTCACTGAACATCAGGAACTCTGTCACGAAAGCGTCATAGCTTTAGTTTTTGGCCTAGAAGTTGCTTGTGGCAACACGAATAACACAAATGGTTCCCCTTTCTATTCCCTTTTTACAGTCTTGATTGATTAACCCGTTTTGTTTTCTTTTTAGAATGTATTATTAGGTGTTATGGTTTCTTTGAAATGTGTGATTTTATTTTTGTATTATTTGTTAATTTAAGTGGTTATGTTTTACCTTTTTCTATGAGCTAGGCTGTTTTATATATATATATATATATATATATATATGAGCAAGACTTAAGTACAATACTTAAATAATGTTCTTTAAATTTCCTTTTTAAGATTCTTCCATATATATTTTTTTCTCATAAAATGGAAGTGTATATTTTAGTTAAGTAACCACATGGCTAAATCTTAAAATGTAAACCTAAGAAACAACACTTAATTAAGGTATTGTACTTAAATTTTATCATATATATATATATATATATATATATAACATTAATAGTACCACTATTGTTAGAACCAGATTTGAGTCCCTAGTTCAAAAAATAGATGGACTCAGGCTCGAAAAGCCCAAAACAATAAATTTGTAGAGAGTGGGTCGGAAAACTAGGCTAAAATGAGTTGAATGACAAATAAAGTAGATTTAAATGATAAGAACAAAAAGATAGATTGATTTCATCTAAAGAAAATCGTCATTGGCACGATCCGAAGAGATCAGTTCTTGTATATTTCTCTTAAGTTTGATTATAAGTTTGTTTTCTGATTGCTACAGTGATTCTCTCTAGATTTCTCAATCTCCCTCTCTCATTGCTTTCTTCTTCTTTTATACTCCTTTCCCTTTTCATCTCTGCCCTCCACATGCAGGTTAGATGGTTGGTCTTGATACTTGTCCCATCAGCACATTCCTAAAGTCTTTATATAGTAGTTGTAAGGCTGAAAGCCACTGTTCAAGTATCACCTCCACATTAATGCGACCAGAGAGTTAGCTGCAGAGCATTTAATGCAATGGTAGCAATTTTCTCCTTATATATTTTAAGACTCCCCCCCCCCCCCTTGTCCTACGTTTCTGCGATACTTATCTGTACCAGCAGAACTCCCCAGAACGTTCCTCTGGACGGCAGACCACCTATCCAAATCTCGGCTCGATTAACCGAGAAGGCATTCATCCTCAACCCACCCTTCTGGGCTATTAAGACCAAAATTAACTTCTCCATCTACTAACATGGACTCTCGTGACTAAGGGAGTCGATTCTGTACCGTACCGGCTAGTATGCCCGGTATATACCGTACCGGCAAGCAAATCGGTACATATAACCCCTTTATTTTATACCGGAAAAAATACCGGCCGTACCGGCCAATTTCAGGCAATACCGACCGGTACCAAAAAAAAAAAAAAGTTTTTTTTTTTTTTAAGTTTTGTAATTTTTGAATTTTTGTTAGGGCAAAATGGTAACTTATTTGTATTAACTTATTAGTATTATTTGTTTTCTTAGTATGCAATAGTAACTTTTAGGCTTTCTATTTTTTATATTGTTTTTTTTTTTTTTCTTTTAATTGATACTAAAATCTAAAACCATGAATAATTAGTTTTGAATTGAGGAAATGTTTTATAGTAAACTTTTATATTTATTATAATACACACACACACACACGCATACATACATACATACATACATACATACATATATTTATTTATAAATATAAAAAATAGCGGTAAACCCGAAACGATACACTGATATTGACCGGTATCCGAAATATATTGTACCGTTGGCAAAACCGGTACAGCCTCCAGTATGGTATTGACTCCCTTGCTCTTGACAATGTTTACTCCTCCTCGGACGTCCTCTAGTCCTCGGCTTGGGCTTTAGGCCCAATATATACATAGATAATGAGCTCTTGGGCCCAATACCCCTACAACTATAATTGAACATGGCTGTGTATAAACACGAATTACAAACTAGTTTACTATTAATGTGACTCTTTTATTGATTTTTTTCACTTTATTTTGTTTTAGAATTTGGTTCTAATTATGATTATGAAAACAACAAGCTTGATTTTTTTTTTGGTAAGATTACATTCTTTGATAGATATCCGTGTTCCTCAATTTATAGTTCATTAAAATTAATTATGATCAATACAATTTAATAAAGTTCAGGGCTCGATGAATAAAAAAATTATAAGCAAGTGATCATCTACCATTAAAGATATTTTAAGAGGAAAAACGTTCAATTTTCAGAAGTTATTGTCCAATCATCCATCCCAATGAACTTTTATATAGGTTTTTAAGTCATGAAAATATTACCTTAATGTAAATTTTACTAAATATGAAACAATAACATATGTTATATAGTTTCTATATTATTAAACACTTTTTCACTTACAAATTTTTGTTGCATTTAGCTTGGGTCCCTTGAAAACAGTTTCTGATTCTGCCACTTATGGTTACTTCTAGTTGTCTAAGATCAATTTTTCTTTTTCATTTTTAATAAATTGATAGATTTTTTATCCATTTTCCTTTTACATAAATATGATAAAATGATACATCAGTAATAGTGATTACACTAGATCCACTAAGCTTTTTGTCACATTGATAGAATTTTGTTCTTTTGATTTTTGTCTTTCTAGTAGTAATAATAGATTGCACGATAAAGATAGTCCACCTTTAAACCTTTTCTTTCAATTAAAAACCTTACGTCTTAAGAGTTTTTTATTTTTGAAGGAAAATTTCTCCTAAGAGTAAAGACTAATGTAACATTATTTCTAGCTAGCTAGAAGTTCTAGACTCTCTTAAAATATTCTGACACCAGTTGTAAACTTCACAGACTAAGCTTCCTAGCCACTATTGTTTATTGGAAACTTTTGTCTGTGGTTGGACACAAGTACACTATTTTATAAAAAATACAAAGATAAAATAAAATGGGCACGAAACAAGGAGATTATATGCTGAAGAAAAGAAAAAGAACCTGAAAATCACTGAAGGTTTCTAAAATAGCACACGTTTTTTTAAAATAAAATAAAATAAATTATAAGGGTAAACACGGGAGAAGCGGGTTTGTGGGACTCAAATACCAATACCCTAACACTTCAAAAGGCGCTAGAACCACTTGTATCCTTCAAACCCTTACATAAGCACAAACGATCTCTACAATGATATAAATATGAATAAAGTTTTTTCTAAACTAATTTAAAAAAAACCCTTCAAACTTCTCATATGTCTATGTCTTTATATTGAGTGTAAATTTTGAAAATTTAATTGTTGGATTACTTGTTCTTATTATATCATTCATACTTGCAAAATTTTAAGAAAATCAAATATCAATTGCTATGTCATCAAACAAATGTTAAAATTTTAAGTTTTTGTGATCTAAAACTGTGTATAAAAAATAAGTTTATTAATCGAATAGTAAATCACATCTATTTTAAATGAAATTTGATGTGTATGTTAATAACATAAAAAACATGAAATTCAATAGTTAGAATTTTAAAATTCACATCCAAAAAAGAAATATATAAGAAGTTAGGAGAGAAACTTTGCTTTATAAATATCTAACTTGGATTCGCTACCATTTCAAAGCTAAATTGTTCAATTGCACCCATGTAACTAATTATCAGGCCAAACTTTTTACAAACTAAAATTCAAAAGAAAGATTATAGACATTAGAGAAACCCGATAATTATATAAAAAATTATGGAGGCACATTTTTTATTTACTACTAAATTCGTATCCAATGTACAAAGTTGTAATTATAGTGTGGTCTGAGAAAGATGATTGATAAGTTGTCTTACCCCTAATTCTTTTTATGGAGATGCTGATTTTCAGACTTGACCTTGTAACCTATTTTAATTTTTCTTGATATATATATATATATATATATATAAATGTGATATATAGGTTAATTAATATAAAATTAATTTTTTTTCTAGAAGTGTGAATCTATATTGGTATTAAAAATTTTAAAAAAAATTTAAAAATAGAAAAACTCTTTTATTAAAAGAAGGTAGAAATATATGTCGTTTTTTTTATTATTACAAAATAGAAATTTTTTTTGATTTATAAAGGCAAATCTTCAAGCCAGACAACAATATCAACACACTCCTTTACATCTTTTTCTAAAATAATAATAAAATAAAATAAAATAAAATAAATAAAAACCTTTACATAATTACCAAAAGCACAAAAGCAAAAGTTGATTCCCTTCCTTAATCACGTGGAGACTTGAAGCAAGTGTCTGAATTCGTGGAGCCTATGTTGAGAGTGAACGATACGGCAAAAAATAAAGGTGGCAGGAGTTTGTCATCTTTTAAATGAAACAATTTATAATTACAAGTGCCGTGGAAAGGAAATTAACAAAACTTTTAAGGACTCAATTTGGATTGGGCCAGTATAAGATTGGGTTTAAACCTAACAAGCTCAAACAATGAATTTATAAAACGTGGGTGAAAGAACTAGTTCTACTCCAGAAGATAGACAATAAAAGTTGCTGAATTAAGATTATTAAGTACAAATAAAATAAGAAAATATGTTCTCGGCACGGCCTGAGGAGCTTATGTTATAATATCTTGTTGATGAACACAGTTTCAAGAGTTCACAATGTTATTACAAAGATTTCTTGATTTTTTCTCATCCCCTCTTTTAGGCCACCTTCTCATGCTATATACTATAATTTTGGTATCATCCCCACCAGACACGTGTAGGTTGGATTTTAGGAACTTCTTCTTGTCACATCCAACACCTCTCAGAAACATCAATTAGTAGCTATAAGGCTGCTTGGCCACTGTTCAGGTTTCACCTCCACATTAATGTGGCCAGAGAGTTAGTTGAGAGGCATTTAATGTGAAGGTAGCAGCTTTTGAAGATATTTGTCGCCTCCTTTTACTCATCCCTTATCCAATGTCCGACTCTTAGTTGTGATGCAACTTTGAAGGATGTCTGGGGTGATAAGGCATTCTTACTGACCTCGGATCTCCGTTTCCGAGATGATTTTTCTCCTCGGACGTATTTTGGGCTATCACATACAATCTTTATTTCTTCTTCTTACACCATTCCCATTATAACTTTGTTTGACCATCCTCGGATTGATTGATATTCTCGGATGGGGCCATAGGCCCAACTCAGACAGTTTCAATAGTTCCTTCTAGATGATTGGCCCCCATAATAGCCCATCAAAATCTTACTTTTCAACTCCTCAGGAGGAAAGGAGAATTTAAATATCCTTAATCCTTCCCGTCTATGGCTATGCCCTCCCAAGCTCCCAAATGCCTTTTTACCTGCTCAAGGCACACTCCTGACGCTTTGACGTCCAGAGCATGCCATCATTAAATTTTGGCGGCTCCCTTGTCCCCCACGTTCAACGACTGGATGTAAATCCAACGGTGGAGGATTGTTCTAGGTTTACGAGTGGGAATTTTCCCGCTGGTAACTTCTGCACCACTATAAATAGCTTTTCAAATCAATTCTTTTCCCCACTTTCAATAATCATACAGTCTTAGAGCTCATACACTGAACCTGTCATTCTCTCTTATCTCCCTGTGCATCTACAAATACTAAAAATTTGTCCGAGGACCTTTTTTTCAAACCTGTAAGTTTCCTTGAATCTTCTTTGTTTTCGTTTCAAACTTCTTAATTTTTCTTCAAAACTTCATAGAAAAATGGGTAAGTTCAAGCGTTTAGTTGAATCTGAGGAGGGTATGGAAAGTTTTAGGGCTAAGTATAGAATTCCACCAACAGTGGGCATGAGATACACTGCCCAGGGGGAATGGGTAGATAATAGGAAAACAGAAGAGATGGTCATTCCCATGATTGCCTTCATAGAAGGAGGGATGACCATTCCCATAAGCACTATCACTAGGAACTATCTTAGATTCTTTAAACTATCTCCCACACAGTGTGCCCCAAATATGTTTAGGGTATTAGGGAGTATAGAAGCTCTAAACCAGAGGATGAACCTAAATTTGACCCACCACAATATGAATTAGGTATACAACTTACACCATCTGACGGGACAAGGAAATTACCTTAAGTCGAGGTATCCCGCAGTAAGGTTGATCCAGTGCCTCCCTACATCAAATAAAAACTTAAAGGAACACTTCTTAATCTTTTCTGGGGAATGGCATGATGGCCTACCCTATCCGACTAAGGAGGGAAAACCAAGTGGGAGTATAACCGTAGATTTATGTGTTTTGTTTTGTATTTCTCTTTTATTTCCCAATATCCCTGCTTCTGACAGAATTTTCTTCTATTTTAATGATTTTGCAGATAAGAGTTCTACTAAACTCCAACTCAGCTTAGTCAACAAAGAGAGTTTAGATAGGATTTTGAGGGCCGAGGTGTACGTAAAAGAAGCTGACGGTCAACTGCGAGCGGCCCACTTAATTCTTGGGTACACACCTATTTCCCTCGCATTTCAAGCCCCCAAGTACGTTATAAAAGCCAACGATCCTCGGCTTCACCATATTAATGTTGCCTACGAAGGGTTCGTTGTTCTAGAGGGCATTCCCATTCCTGAAGGTACACCCATTACTCAGCCACACTTTGTAGCCACCCCCTCAGTAGGAGCATCCTCGTCCCAACCCATCCTTGAAGAAAAGGAAGAGGAAGAAGAAAAAGGAGAAGAAGAAGAAGAGAAAAATCCAGAGGGTAGATTTGTCAGATTCCTCAGAGGACTTTGAAGTGTTCAACCAAGCTTCATCTCCCGAGGGTACACCAGGTGATGTTAACTTCCAGCATCCAGCAGAAGTTATCACTTCGGACGAGATGGGTATCCAGAGGAAGTCCCAAAGGAGTTTGATGGAGTTAATAGAATCCCAGCCGGGAAAAGGTGCACCGGGGAAGTTTACACAGCCAAAACTTCCTCCTCCTCCTCAAAAGTCTCCTCTTCCTCCTCCTCAGCCGTCTCTGCCACCCAGACCCGATCCTGCAAATAAGAAGAGGAAAAGAGAGCAGAAAGGAAAAGATGTGGTAGATGTTGGGAGGTCTCATCCTGCTCATGAGGACGAGACCCAGAGAGCTGCGAAACAACAAAGGACCATCCAGACCTCGCAAAGAGGTGTGGAAAGGGGGGATAATCAGCCCCCAGAGCCTCGTGCTTGGCTTCCAACACCCTTGCTAAATGGTGAACCCCTGAGGGAAGATGAATCACTTAGGGATTTCAATAGGGGTGTTGGATGTCATGATGCCTTAACTTTGGAGGGGGCACTGTTACTCCCAAATGACATGGCCGAGCTGAGGAATATCAGAAAGCACGAGGTTTTCCTCAATGTCAAAAGATATTTGGGTATGGTATGACGCTATCTTTCTTCTTCTTCTTTTTTTGTGTTATTTGTTATGTTACTAACCCTTTTCTTTTAGGCTGTCCAAGGCACTTTCAAGCTTGAGGAGATTACCAACTCCTGCTACCAGCAACTGGATGATAAGAGAAAAAGGCGAGTAGCAGCTGTGCAGTTGTTCAACATTGCTGATCAAAGCAATGCATACTTGAGGAAAAAGCTAGCTGATGAGGAACATGCCCGGAAGAGTGCTGACTCTGCTTTGGAAAGCGTTGAGAGGCAGGCCGAAGATTAGAGGCAGCACCTTCAAGAGGCCAATTACCGGCTAGCTTCTTCCAAGGAGCAAATAGCATCCCTCAAGAAGAAATTGGAAGAACCCCAGAGGCTCAAGGATCATGCTGAAAAATTGAGAGCTGAGGCCGACAAGGCAAAAGTAGAGGCCCAAAAGGCAAGGGACAAGGCTAAACAGCATGGTTACAACATCGGAGTTGCCGAGACCGAAGATACCCTTCGGGCAGAGGTCCCTGCCGTATGTCGAGCCTACTATGCTCAAACTTAGGAAGAAGCTCTCAACCAAGTTGGGGTTGAGGCTTCTTCTGAGCTGAGAAAGTCAGAAAATGTCTACTTCCCTCCGGGCATACGAGCCTCGGACCTTCCTTCCAATCAAGGGAAGGTGGCCTCTATAGTTGCTGATCTGGTCGAGGAAGCACAACTTCAGGATCCTCTTCCTCCCAATCAATAAGAGCAGTCTAAGGAACTTGAAGTTTTAAAGGAAACATCCTCGGACAAGGCCGCAAAGGTTCCACAAGACGAGGCAGCTTCCCAAGGTTTTGAACAGGCGTTAGCTTTAACTATTATGCCTGTCGAGGGAGCCCCAAAAGAGAAGGAGAAAACAATTCCAACTAAAGCAGATAAACCTGCTAATAAGAACTCTAAGGACAAGCTTCAGATAAAATTAAAACATTGAATCTTCCTTTTGTAATGTAATTATGACTTCTGCAATGTAATATGTTTTCTTCCAAGACATGTTTTAATGGCATATGCATTTTAACTTTCTCAAATTTGTATGAGTTGTTATTCACTTTATTTTTACGTTATTTGTTTTATTACTATTTTTTTAGTAATTTTCATTTTGACTGTCCTTTGTTTAAACATAATCATGTGCCAAGAAAGTACAAATTTACTTACACAAGAGAAAAACAAAGTTTACACATATTTTTAATTGGTAATCAGAGTGGATTATAACCATTGAATCTGTAGTAATATTAAGACATATTTTGAATCTACCAATTCTAACAAGCTTAACTTCAAGAAAATGTTCTAATATTTTATCAAATAAAGCTAAGTCCACGGCACCCCAAAATACTTTAAGTGATGCTCATGAGCTTATTACGGTCTATATCTTTATTAGGTGATAGCAAATCTTATGATCCGAAAAAGGAAGGATTAGGGGTTTATTTCCTTTAAATGCTTAAGTTCATGTTGAAATAGCATTCCAGTAAAGACCATAGTGCATTCATTTCCATTTCCAAGGAACCTAACATGACTTAATTTCTGTTTAATACTTCAATAGACGTCAAAGGGTATTGATTTCCACTAAGTTTGTAGTCCGAGGAACCTGACATGACTTAGTTTCTGTTCAATATTTCAATAGATGTTAAAGGGTATTGATTTCCACTAAGTCTGTGGTCCGAGGAACCTGACATGACTTAATTTCTGTTCAATACTTCAATAGATGTCAAAGGGTATTGATTTCCACTAAGTCTGTGATCCGAGGAATCTAACATGACTTAGTCTCTGTTCAATACTTCAATAGATGTCAAAGGGTATTGATTTCCACTAAGTTTGTGGTCCGAGGAACCTGACATGACTTAGTCTCTGTTCAATACTTCAATAAATGTCAAAGGGTATTGATTCCCACTAAGTCTGTGGTCCGAGGAATCTGACATGACTTAATCTCTATTCAATACTTCAATAGATGTCAAAGGGTATTGATTTCCACTAAGTCTATGGTCTGAGGAACCTGACATGACTTAGTTTTGTTCAATACTTCAATAGATGTCAAAGGGTATTGATTCCCACTAAGTCTGTGGTCGGAGGAACCTGACATGACTTAGTTTCTGTTCAATACTTTAATAGATGTCAAAGGGTATTGATTTCCACTAAGTCTATGGTCCGAGGAACCTGACATGACTTAGTTTCTGTTCAATACTTCAATAGATGTCAAAGGGTATTGATTTCCACTAAGTCTGTGGTCCGAGGAACCTGACATGACTTAGTTTCTGTTCAATACTTCAATAGATAGGGAAACACACGATACATGATTGGAAGGAATTAAAGAACTAAACAGAGCTATTTTTATTAATAATAATACCTCTTTAGGTTGTTTACATTCCAATGATGGAGTACAGTTTTTTCATCTAGATCCTCCAAATAGTATGCACCTATTCCTGCTACTGAGGTGATTCGATACGGCCCTTTCTAGTTGGGCCCTAATTTTCCCCAGGTTGGATTCTTGGTAGTCCCTAAAACTTTTCTCAACACCAAGTCTCCTAGGGCCAACGGTCTTAGCTTTACATTGGTATCGTAACCTTGCTTGAGCTTATGCTGGTAGTAGGCTAGTTGGACCATTGCATTCTCTCTTCGCTCTTCAATCAAGTCTAGACTTTTTTCCAACAACCCATCATTGCCGTCCGAGGTAAATGCATTTGTTCTCAACATTGGAAAACCTGTTTCCAGAGGGATTACAACCTCGACCCCATATGTCATTGAGAAAGGGGTCTCTCTTGTTGACCGTCGAAGCGTTGTTCGATACATCCAAAGGACATGTGGTAGTTCCTCCACCCATTTTCCCTTTGCATCGTCCAACCTCTTTTTAAGTCTATTCACTATAACCTTATTGACAGTTTTAGCTTGCCCATTTCCTTACGGATAGGCTAGAGTGGAATACCTATTCTTTATCCCCATATTAGAACAGTACTGCCTAAAGGTTTTACTATCAAATTGAAGGTCATTATCAAAGATGAGGGTAAGGGGAACCCCAAATCGAGTAACGATATTCTTCCAGATAAACCTTTTGACATCCACGTCTTTGATATTAGCCAAAGGTTCAGTTTTAACCCACTTGGTAAAATAATCTGTGCCGACTAGCAAGTACTTTTTATTTCCTAGTGCTTTAGGGAAAGGACCTACAATATCCAAACCCCATTGAGCAAGAGGCCAAGGGCTGGAAAGAGGATTAAGGACTCCTCCAGGCTGGTGAATGTTTGGCACAAATCTCTTACACTAATCACATTTTCTAACATATTCTTGTGCTTCTTTTTGCATTTCTGGCCACCAGTATCCTTGAGTAATGGCCCGATGAGATAAGGATCTTCCCCCTGTGTGACTTTCGCAGATTCCTTCATGTAATTCTTCTAGGAGTGACTCTGATGTCTCGGGATATACACAAAGCAGATATGGTCCAGAAAAAGAACATTATACAACTTTTTTTCCTCAGACAACTAAAACCGAGGAGCTTTCCTTCATATTTTCTTAGCTTCTGATTTTTCTTCAGGTAATATATCCCTTTCAAGGAATAGCAGTATAGGATCCATCTAGCTCGGCCCTAACTTGATTTGATGGACTTGGAACAAGCCTTTCCTGGTAGGGGTAGGGATGCATAAGTCTTCGACAAGCATCACTCGGGGGAAATCCTGTGCCGAGGAAGTGGCAAGGGTAGCCAAGGAGTCTGAATGGGTATTTCCACTTCTAGGGATATGCGATAAGTCGAAGAATTCAAATTTTGTTTGTATACACCTAACTTGACCCAAATATTCCTGCATTCTTGTATCCCGAGCTTCCAGTTCCCCTTTTACTTGGCCTACGACCAGTCTTGAATCTGAGAACATTTGCACTGTCTTTCCACCCATTTTCTAGACCATCGTCATTCCCATCAAAAAAATTTCATATTCTGCTACGTTCTTTGTAGCTGAGAACCCCAACCTCAAGGACTTTTCAATGGTGATCTTTTCAGGAGATACCAGGACCATTCCCACTCCTAATCCTCGTTGGTTGGCTGCTCCATCCACATATACTTTCCAGGGTGAGGGATATTGTCCAGAGATTAGGCCAATTGATTTTTCATCCATGGCATGCTGTATCACATCTATTTCTTCAGCAAACTTAACTACTAGATCGACGAGGACCTAACCTTTTACAGAGGTACGAGGTATATACTTGATGGCAAAAGCCCCTAGAATCGTGCCCTATTTAGCAATCCTCCCGGTATAATCTGCGCTCCGAAGTACTGACTTGAGCGGTAATTGAGTTAGAACAATCACAGTGTGCACCTGGAAATAGTGGGGGAGTTTTTGTGTAGCATGCACTACTGCCAAGATGGCCTTCTCCACTGACAAATACCGCACCTCGGTTTTATGAAGTGACTTGTTTACATAATAGACTGGTCTCTGGATGCCACTGTTTACTCGTATCAAAACAAAGCTTACCACATGAGAGGCTACCGCTAGGCAGGCAAACAAAACCTCGTCCACCTCAAGACTAGACATGATGGGCGGCCGAGATAGGTACTCTTTAAGCTGTTGAAATGCTACAGCACACTCCTCAGTCCATTCAAATCCTTTCCATTTATGCAACAAAAGGAAGAAGGGTCTACACCTATCTGCTGACCTGGAAATAAATCGATTCAAAGCAATAGTCATCCCTGTCAATTTCTGGACCTCCTTAGGGTTCCAAGGTGCTTGCAAGCCGTTAATGGCTTTAATCTTATCTGGGTTCACCTCAATTCCCCTGTGAGTCACCATGTAGCCCAAGAACTTTCTCGAGCTTACACTAAACGAACACTTGAAGCATTCAGGCATAACTTGTGCTTTCTCAAAATTCCAAAAATGTTCGCAAGATCTCCCACATGCTCAGACACCACCTTGCTCTTTACAACCATATCATCGATATAGACTTCAATGCTCCTGCACAATCATGGTTCGAACATTTTAGTCATCATCCATTGATAAGTAGACCCTGCATTTTTCAAACCAAAGGGCATTACTTTGTAGTGATAGTTTCCAATGGGAGTGACAAAAGCTTTCTTTTCCTGATTGTCTAATGCTAATGGTATTTGGTGATATCCTTGAAAGGCGTCCAAAAAACTCATCCAAGGATGACCTACCGTTGCATGCATCAACTGATCTATCCGAGGCATAGGGAAAGGATCCTTGGGACAGGCCTTATTGAGGTCCGTGAAGTCCACACATATATGCCATTTCCTAGTTTTCTTTTTCACCACCACTATGTTAACTAACCATTGAGGATAGAAAACTTCCTTGATAGCCCCTACCTGTTTGAGTTTGGTTACTTCATTTTTGACAATCTCGGCGTGCTCTTTTGATGGACGTCGAGGTGGCTGTCTCTTCAGGGTGATGGAAGGGTTAACATTTAGATGATGACAAATGAAACTTAGATCTACACCTGGGGCTCATACGCACTCCATGCAAACACATCAACATTTTTTCTGAGGAATTCAACCAATTGCTCCCTTTCCTGCAAAGGCAGTTTAGCTCCTACCTGAAAGAACTTCTCCGGATCATCGCCAACAATTACCCTCTCCAAATCTTCACATTTCGCCTCGTCGGCTGGTTCATTGAAGGGCGATGCTAGAGTTTCTGATTGCTATAAGCCATTATCTGTGGTGGCCGAGATTTCAGCCTCAGGCCGATGTTGGATGGCCACTACCAAGCATTGTCTTGCTGTAGACTGATTTCCTACTATCTCCAAAACCTAGTCTCTGGATGGATACTTCATCTTCTGGTAAAGAGTAGAGGAGACGGTCCCTAGGGTATGAAGCTAGGGTCTGCCCATAATGGCCGTGTAGGGAGAGAAAGCATCCATGACAATGAAGTCCACTTCCACCACATCCGTGCCAGTCTGTACAGGTAATCTGATCTAACCTTTCGGAACGACCATCTTACCCTCAAAACTCACCAAAGGAGAACTGTAGGCTGTCAAGTTTTTGGGTTTCAAATTTAGCCCTTTATACAAGTCAGGGTACATTATCTCAGCTCCACTGCCTTGGTCAATCATCACCTTTTTCACATTGTATCCACCAATTCTAAGTGTAACCACTAAAGCATCATTATAGGGCTGTATGGTTCCAATTTTGTCCTCATCTGAAAAACCTAACACCAGTGGGATGCCTATCTTGACTCTCTTAGGCATTGAGTTGGATTCCTTAGCTGGATAACGAGATACTGACATTACTTTAGAAGGACAAGATCCGGTCCTCCCCGGGGCAACAAAAATAATGTTTATTGTGCCAATCAGGAGTCTTGAAGAAACATCTCCCTGACGCTCCGAAACCGTTTGGCTTCCCCGACCATTGGAGTGATGCAAGAGTTGTTTCAACTTTCCTTCTCGGACTAATTGGTCCAGATGGTCCCACAAGTTTCTGCAATCCTCGGTAATGTGTCCATGATCTTGATGATATTGGCAGTAAAGGTTTTGGTTGCACCTCATAGGATCTCTTGCCATCTTGTTCGATCATTTAAAGAACGGCTCGTTTTTTATTTTCTCTAGAACCTGTTGTACTGGTTCTCGAAATATGGCATTAACCGCCTGGGTGTTGGTAGATCCTGGCTGCCTAACAAAATCTTTCCAAGGTCGGTTATTGTTGTACCGATCCAACTTGAAATTCCTCCTCTCTTGAGAGATCACCTTAGCCTTTCCTTTTCCCTGTATTTGGTCTTTCTCTACCCTTCTATACTTATCAATCCATTCCATAAGTTGACGCACACTGGTAACAGGTTTACCAGTCAAAGACTTCCTTAGGTCATGCTCGGCCGAGAGGCCAGCCTTGAAAGTGCTAATGGCCACATTGTCGTAGTCTCCGTCTATTTCTTTAAACATCTCCCAGTATCTATCAAAGTAGGCCTTCAGAGTTTCCCCCTCCAGCATGGACATAGATAACAAGGACCCCAAAGGTCGAGGAATTCTACTACAAGTAATGAATCGAGCACCAAAGGCTCAAGTGAGTTTCTTAAAGGAATCAATAGAATTCGCCTTTAACCCATTGAACCACCTCATCACCACTGGGCCTAAGCTAGATGGAAAGACCTTACACATCAAAGTCTCATCTTTAGAATGAACAGCCATCCTTTGATTGAAATGACTGACATGTTCCACTGGATCTGTTCGACCATTATAAATGGTGAATGTAGGCTAATGGAATCGCCGAGGAAGACTCGCACCTTCTATATTTGGCGTGAAGGTCGATTTAGAAACCTGACTCAACGCCTTGTTCATGGCATCGTTCCCTAGGCCTCTACGAGTCAGGCTCTTATATCTACATCTATGGTGATATTCCTCGTCGTAGGAGAAAGTCTCGCTAGGCGGAGTTTTAGATCTTCGTCTATAACTAGAACCATCTGTCTCCTCAGAGGATAGCTCGGAGTTAGGCGACGAATGTCTTCACCATGCGTGGCGCAATTCGCTCTTCAATTCATCGATTTCATGATGCATTTCTCTATCATTCTTTGCATGGAAAACACGACTCTTCCCTCGAGACTGGCTTTTACTAGTATGAACTGTGTGCACACTTCCCTCACAATCTCCTCTCAGTTCGAGGCTCCTACGTGGATTGTTATGTTGAGAACCCCATGATTCTGCTTGGTGTAGATTAGCATCCACCTGATGTGGTCCTGTTGCTGCCTGGTGTGGACCTGTTTCTTCCATCTTAAACGTTGTACCCGAATCTCTTTCAGAATAGATCAAACTTTTCCCACAGACGACGCCAATTGTAAGGACTGAACTTGGATTGGACCCAGTATAAGATTAGGTTTAAGCCCAACAAGTCCAAACAATGAATTTATAGAGCGTGGGTGAAAGAACTAGTTCTACTCCAGAAGATAAACAATAAAAGTTGCTGAATTAAGATTGTTAAGCACAAATAAAATAAGAAAATCTGTCCTCGGCAATGCCTGAGGAGCTTATGTTATAATATCTTATTGATGAACACAGTTTCAAGAGTTCATAATGTTATTACAAAGATTTCTTGATTTTTTTCTCATCCCCTCTTTTAAGACACTTTCCTATGCTATATACTACAATTTTGGTATCATCCCTACCATACACGTGTGGTTAGATTCTAGGAACTCCTTCTTGTCCCATCCAACACCTCCCAGAACCATCAACTAGTAGCTGTAAAGCTGCTTGGCCACTGTTCAGGTATCACCTCCACATTAATGCGGTCAGAGAGTTAGTTGGGAGGCATTTAATGTGAAGGTAGCAGCTTTTGAAGATATTTGTCGCCTCCTTTTGCTCATCTCTTATCCAATATCCGACTCTTAGTTGTGATGTAACTTTGAAGGATGTCTAGGTTGATAAGGCATTCTTACTGACCTCGAATCTCCATTTCTGAGATGATTTTTCTCCTCGGACGTATTTTGAGCTATCACATACAATTTTTAATTTCTTCTTCTTATACCATTCCCATTATAACTTTGTTTGACCATCCTCGGATTGGGCCATAGGCCCAACTCAGACAGTTTCTATAGTTCCTTCTAGATGATTGGCCCCCACATATAAATATATATATATTATACGGTTCTCAGCCACTCATTTATTTTATTGGAAATGGATTACTAGATTATCACTTGCTTTGAATTATACATGTGAACCACATAATTTTTTATTTATTTTTTTTTTTTTTTGAGAAACGGTGAAACACATAATTGGTAGTGAGTGAATGATTAATCAAACCACCTTAAAAATGACAGTCTACCATCAGCTTACCCTACCGAAATCATTTTATGTGTGTTTTATGGTGAGAAACATATGGATGACAATTGAGGTCCTTCTTTCTCGCCGTAAACTAAGATATTGGTTTTAATCAAGTTGCCCCTTCAGGCATTTGATTGGACAGAGTCTATGGTTGTGACTTTTTGAGTCCGAAGTGCCTCTTCTAGGCTAGCTCTTTTTTTTTCTTTTTTTTTTTTGGAGTAAAAGTGGGTAGAATCTTCTAGGGTAGGTTAGGCTAAAGTAAGGCGTGCTAATTTCAGTTTAGTGGCTTAATAAACAATTATAATTGGAAGACAATGTGGAGGCATGCCATTTGATTGTCCAACTTTGGACAAGGCTAATAAATCAAAAGCTTTAACATTTCACAAATTAGTCAAAGCCATCAACCTCACCCCAAAAAAAAAAAATTTGACCCGCATCTCAAGATTCTCAACACTCATTATTCTTTAAAATGTTTTCTTACGCATATGTATCATGTGCAGTATCTCTGCCTAATCACATGTAATTAAAGGTTCTAAGGTTTTTTTTTTTTTATAAGCCAAATTTGAAACAGTGGCAATCCCAAAAAAAAAAAAAAAAAAAAAAATTTAAGCGGAAACGACTTTGAGATACACGCATTGTGATCCTAGGTTGGTTTGTTAAATGTTCATTATAAACTGCAAGCCTAACCAAATTAAAAATGTTCTTTTATGCCTCTAATAACACGTGATTTTTCCATTAACTTTATTGTTTTCAAATAAAGAAATTAAGGCACATGATCCTTTAATTTTGAAGTTGGCTTAGTAAAAATCTAGAATCTGATTCTACAAGGTGGTATTTGTGGTTGACCAATACCATGCATTATCTATACTTTATTTTCAGATCTAAATCGTATACTCACTTGACTAGGGAACGCCTTCTCAAAATAAAAATAAAAATAAAAATCTCAAATATATTTAGTTGGAATGGCATTTCTTCGTCCATTAAAATTTTAATGAAGATTCTATCCAAAAATAATAATAATGAAGGCCAAATATTGAGTTCATGACATATCAGGCATATGTGTAATTTTTAGAGTCGGGGGAAATCGGATCATATTCATACCCTCAGAATCATTCATTATCAAAAATAAAATAAAACCAAAGGTATAAGAATATAGAAACTTTTAAACATGTTTATATTAAATTAAGAAGTGAAATTTATTAACTTTACCTTCAAGTTTAGAAAGTGGGATTTGGACATGAGGTGGCCCTATTCTCTTTAAACTCAAGCCGCTAGTTTTCCTTGTTTGATTGTTCACTACGTGTACAAGTACAAAGTTAATGGAGTTGGTTGGTTAAATCTTATTTATCTTTTCATTTGTTTATTCATTTATTTATTTATTGCTGGTGTGTGTCAAACAAGAGCAATTCCAAACTATAAAAGTTGGAACACTAAACTTTAATTTTGAATTTGTAGAATAGATTATTTAATTACTAAACTTTTAGTTAAATAATTTGTTAGTCTTGATGTTATGTGTTTCGCATACACACACACATATATATATTGTACACGCATGTCAACCAAGAACAATTTTAAGTTATAGATGGTTAAACAGTAAACTTTAACTTTAAAAAAAAAGGGAATTAAAAAAATACTATTAAATTACCAAAAGTTTAATTAAATAATTTGTTAACTTTGAATTTGTGCTCACGCGTACATATTTAAATGATAGGCAAAGGCTTGAATATTCCTTGGTGATACCTCCATGAAAATGCAAACACAATTAAATCCGTTCTCTATTACATTATATGCAAGATTAAAAAAGAAATGTCAAGAATTGCATTTTAAAGGAAAAAAATTGCAAGATTAACATCATATTACACGATTACGATTAAAGAAGTGATTTTGCACTTTCTTTTTCTTTTTTTTATTCTTCTTTTGGGTGATGTATTCTTCTTCGTCTTGAGCAGCATAGATAATATTGCTTTATGTGGAAAAGACGTTTAGTTGCTTATCAATGGTTTTATAAAGCAGAATTAAATGGGCTAAGAAGCACTGCCATTATTTTATGTACATTCTTCTTTACATTATGTCATCCATCTCATCAATAATCATGGCCAAGCAAAATGAGTCCAAATCTTCTGTCTCACTTTTCCTATTTCACTCTATACTCCATCAATAAAAACTTGTCACGTGTTCACCTAATTAATTAAATAAATACTACTATTAATTAATAACAGTAGTATTAATAAATCAATAATAATAGTATTTAATTAATTAGGTGAACACATGACAAGTTTTTTTTGGTGGAGTATAGAGTGGAGCAGAAAAGGTGAAACAGATGATTTGGACTCAAGCAAAATGTTAATAAAATCCTGCTCTTACCCCCCTCTAAAACCCTACAATGGGGCCAGCTGCAGGCTATGATTATTGACATTCCTCTTTCTTTAGGGGTCCAATTCCAACAATTAAGAGAAAGATATTACTTCCTCCAGCTATATGCAATTTTATATTGTAGTGGGACTTTTTGTGGTTAAAGTGGACTGGGCTGTCTCCTGCAGTATTAGGCCCGAGTGTTCTGAGTAAGGGAGTTGAGACCGGTCCAACTGCAATTCAACTTGGTCCGGCTTGTGCATAAACTATGCCTCGTTTACTAGGAGCACGCTTACGGTGGGCGAAACTATTTCAAATGAGTTGCGGCAGGCAGATATGATAATAATAAATCAAAGACTTTGAGATCTTTATTAAGGTGAACAGATAAACTTTACTTAAAGTAAAAGATAATCACAGTTTTAACAACAATTATTTTATAAGAAGAGTAAAGGGGAACAAGTGGGCAGTATGTGAGTTGATTGAGAGAGTAAATAAATTAGATCAGGTCTGATCCGCAGGACCAAAACTAGAGAGGGAAGAACACCTCTTCTCAAAGTGAATAATCTCTCAGGGAGATCCTGCCGCGGAAATTAATCATTTTGAGGGAAGTGGACCTGAATGGTTGGCACACAATAACACCTTTCATTTATGGTAAAGAGCAAGATTTCGAGAGGGAGAGAGGGAATCAACCTATTGGTGCATGCCTGTCATTCTCACTCTCTATCTTTTTTTTTCTCTCCTTTTCTAATATTCCCCTTTTTCTTATCTTTTTTTCTTTTCTTAATCCTTGTTTCTATTTCCTGGTTTTCAAGTCTTCAACACCGCAGTGCTTACTATTGTTGTTGTGTCCCTCTTCTTGTACATGGCAATGGCCTCTTTATAGTGCCTGTCGTGACTAGATTTTACTATTCTAGCCCTTAACCACCTTTATCTGGTCTGGGTGTACCTACCGACCACCACTTGTCTGACTGTGTGCCACTCCCCATCGCTAAACAAAAGAAAGTTATTTTGTCTGTTTATCTGCCGTGGCACCCTTTCCTGCTACGGTGTGGGTGTCTTCTCTCTCCCTATCCCTCATGGCATGCACCTAGTGATTCCAGCTCAGTTATGCCCATTTGAGTGGAATGTCATCCCAGTAGGACACTTCCCCCAAAAGAGCCCTAGTAGAAACCTCAAAATAGGTTTTCCTCCCTCCCCACCACCAAACCATGCCCTCTTACCTCTGACCCATGACCTCACCGTGTTCTGTATTGTGCTGCTCATGCGCGTGCCTCTCATCCATGTATGTCCAAAATCTGCCTGCTGCTCATGCGTCTGCCGTGGTTGGTATGCACAGTCTGCCATCCGTTCTTAACCATTTTCTGGTTTCCCTTTCCTTTATGGCTTGCCCTAGTCGGGGTTGGGCCTTGCTTGATGGTTGGCTTTGCTTTTTCCTCAACCCACCCTTCTTCCTACTACTATCTCCTACCATACCACTTTATCATTTCTGCCACGAAATTGTTTTGTTTCAATCTGGCTGGGTCCCTTTGGGCCTACCGTTTATTCTTCCCCTAATGGCCCAACAAGACCATGGGTTCTTGTGTTACATTACTAGCGGGCTCCTGTGTTCCATTTATTTTCCCTTAGGCGTCCCGGGCCCGTTTGCTTTCCTTGGGCTTCCTTGGCCCTTTTCCTAACTTCGCATTACCATGGACTTTTACTGAATTCTTTGGGCTTTCCCGACCCAATTACGTTATTTCTCATCCTTGGAGTTCATAGGCTTGCCATCAACCCCTTACTTTTTTTGCTTTCATTACTTTGGGCTTACCGCGGCCCATTCTCACTTTGCCACATCATATACTGTCCATGGTTTGCTTTTTCTCTCTTTTCAGGCTCTTTTAAGCTCATTTACCTCTTCAAGACCCATTTGTTTATCTCATGGACTTGTGATCCATCATTCCTGCCACTTAGACTTAATGGGTTTTCTATCCGTTTGCCAACTCCTCTCTGTCTGTGTTGCTAGGCTTCTTCCTTCCACTTGGGCTTTCGAAATGGCCATCAACACATATTTATCCTTTATTAGTCTTTAGATTCAAAGCCTAATTTCTCTTTGCTTTTTTATCTTTTTGTTCCTTCTCCGCGCATTAAAAGACATAAAAGGGCAAAGCCCAAATACATGGAAAGTAGGTATGGAGGTAAAATTAAATCAATAAATAGAGCTTTAAACGACTAAAGCCAAATTATAAAGAGTATTCAAATAGCCTAGTCATGAAGGCACAGCTCAAATTTTACGCCCAAAGTGCGGTAAGATTTAGCAAGAAAAATGACATAACAAAGCCTGCTTTCCAACAGGTAATAGTGCGACCCCTTGAGTTAAACCAGGAAATTTTAGCCTTTGAATAATGCGGAGAAACAATAATTGGATGGAGATAAGCACTGAACTTGACTAGATTCCAAGCAGCAACAAAACAACCCACCAACCAACTTCCTATTGGAAAAAAAATCAAGTTGAGTGATGTTCCGTTGTTTCACCACTAACATCATTTTTTTTTTGTGCAGTAATCATAAAATGCCACCTTGATAGTTGTTAAAAAAGTAGCAAAGATTTGTCGCTTTGATTTCTTGAAAACCTATATACTACAGAAATTCCAAGAAATGTGCTCCAACTACAACACAAGCCATCGTAAAGTAATCTAACAGCGAAATGTTTCGTAAAAAAATAATTCAATATGAATTCAGCCATCCAATATTCTGATAAGGCTGAATTGAAATGTTTCTTGAAATGTTTCTATCTTTTTCTCCCTAGGTACTTTTTGGGACATTGGCCTAAATTACAAGGAAACAATCCAAAGTCTAGATATCCAAACCAAGTCAGCCTTTTTGATAACTTACCAAAGCAACTACATCAGCTTTGGAGATGAATTGAAAACATTCCTGCTTGTCAATATGTGATCATATGGATGGGGTTGTCATCAAACTGAACTGACTCTTCCACCAGTTAGAAAACTAAAAACTTGCTTCAAATTTCCTCTGGATGGCCTGGCATTAGGTGCAAATTTACAGATATATACAAGTCGCCTTCGCATCTCCCATTTAGTAATATGAGTTTCATTAAAGGATCTCCCATCGTCAAACGTTCCTAACATGAAAGTATGAAGTTCAGAAAATACTGAAAAGTATATTGAGGTAGCATTTACTCCACATATCATTTATTATCAGATGTTAGTCAAAGAGAATTAAGAAGATTTAGATGATTTAAAACATGTCTCAACAATAAAACAGAGAATCATGCTTAAGACAATAAGCTAGATTACGGAGAGTTCACTGAGGGATATATATATATATATATATATATATATATATATACAAAATGAATCAACACATGCAATATGACTTATTTAAGGCTATTAAAGAGATAGAAAAGACATATGACGAGTCTAACAAGATATGTTTGAAGGATTGGATTTGCTAACTTGGTTCGTATAAATTGGAACAAAAATGTCTGCTTACAAGGGACAAGGATTATTGGTCTGTGACTCTGCTTTGAACTAAGGGATTTGAGATTTTAGCTGCATCTCTTCCGCTCTCCCTGACACCATCCTCCATAACATTCTTGCCATCCTAAGCCCACCTATTTGTTTCAAACGGTTACACTCACTTGGAATGCCTATAACATGGAAATTTTCTTTATTCAATTAGCTTATAGCTCAGGCATTGCTTATTACTGTATGTCTACACCCTTTTAACCTAAAGAGGAAATGGGTGTGGAAAACCACAAAAGCACCGTGCATCCAACACTTAGCTATTTGCCACTCATGCAATGCTTCTGAAACCAACCTCCTCTCACAAGCTATTCTTTATGATGCGTGGCATAGGACAATTTAGAGAATTTGTCTGCATGTGGTTGCGGTGGGTTTAGATTTAGGAGGATTTGTGAAAATAGGATTTAGAGTGAAGAAAGGGTTATGGCATTGTGTTTGGAATTAAAAGGTGGTTTGATGAGTTATTTGATGGCTATTTGGTGGGAGAAAGTATGTGGAGATTTAGGATTTTTATAAGTAAAAGAAAGGGCTTGTTTTGGGGCTGTAAAGAAGAAGAATTAATAAGTTTTATGGTGTACAGGGGCAGTATGAACAGTACCCGTGAACAATAACTTAGAGAAAGAAAAGAAGAAGAAGAGAAGAAAGAAAGAAGAGAAAATGAGGAAGAAAAGAACCAAAAAGCCCAACAAGCCTCTATGCTCAAAAATTCAATAAATTCATTAATCAACAAATTCCCCAATTTGTCCTACATCAATGCGATTTGCTCCAAATGTTCTGCTAGTCCAGATTGTACCAACCAAAATTTCCCTTCAACCATGAACTTTGGCTGGGCAATTCCAGACAGCTCTTTCAGAGAAAAAGAAGAAATTCACACTATCTACCAAAGGTACCATATAATATGTATTTACAACAGTCTTCAATGCAGCCAATGAGCTCCACCATATATATATATATATATATATGGATGTATGTATGTATGTATGTATGTATTTACAACTGTGTTCAATGCTGCCAATGGGCTCTAGCTCAAACAGCACCTCCTCCTCCATAAGAGGTGGAGGGTAAAGTCGTGAGTTCAAACTCACTGTGTGCATGTGTAAACTTACCAATAAAATACTTTTTATTAAATAAAAAAACTGAGTTCAATGCCCATTGGGTTTTAGTTCATAGCTAACAAATGTTTTAGTTCAATTTTATTAATGAAAGAGCTACTTATACAGGAAAAATGGAAAAAGATAGTAACAGTTCTGTGAAATAATTAGATTTTCTCTCAAAAAGGAATTGGCTGTAAATGTAAAAATCTATTAAACTTGATGCAAGATAAGGTAACACACCTCCATCATTGAATAATGACGTCAAGATAGCAAGACAAATGCACACACTTATATCTTCCCCTGGAAAATGAGGATACATCAAAATATTAGCAGACAATTTTTCACCACTTTTGGGAAGCCAATGTAAACAAAATAGTTCCATCCCATTTTATTAGGGTTTGATCATGAAAATAGCTACCATGTCAAAAAGGGCTGAGTTAAAACAAGACGAGTACTGCAGACAATGGGGTCTGGACCAAAATAATAACATCAACAATATAACACAACAAGAAGAGCGCAACAAAACAATACTAATAACTGAAGAAACAAGTAAATAATGTTCTTTAGTTTATAAATCTAATGCTGTATATAATGGGATTAAAATCATTTGAAACGATATGAGAAAATACAAGTGGGCTTAATTGAAATGATTTCATGTCCATGGACATCCATCCTTCACTTGGCAGATCTAACCCCATGTAAATATGTAATATTTACTAGGCAAGGAAAACTTAAAAAGAGTTTTACCGGTATGGCAACAAACAAGAAGTGTCTTCCCTTTGCTAAGATTCAACTTTGCAAAGTTCACCGCAAAAGGGAGATTGCTTAATACAGAATAACGGTCCAATTTTGACATCTGGCCAGAAAAAGCTAAAGTAAGCAGACTAGTTTTCAAATATTAAAAATAATAATAATAACAACAAAAAGACCTATTGTCTTAGCTCTTCCATACTCACCACTGTAGGAAGATGCAAATATGCTTCAGCATCCGGAAGAAAGAGAGAGATGGACTCTTGGTCACAATTTAATATGCAATCAACATTACACACATTTGCAGCTGCACCAAAGAATAAAAAATAAAGGGAGAACCAAGTGAACATAACAGATTATGAATTACTGCTCAAATAATGTTGATGGTGGAAGTAAGATAAGAAAGAGAAACAGATAAGTGCATTAGAGGATATAC
The DNA here is from genome assembly GCF_001633185.2 of Quercus lobata. Lineage (NCBI taxonomy): Eukaryota > Viridiplantae > Streptophyta > Magnoliopsida > Fagales > Fagaceae > Quercus > Quercus lobata. Next base: position 41,704,557 of record NC_044905.1, on the reverse strand, counting down.
GGATGCCCAATAAACATAACACGGGCATTTAGAGATCATAAAACTCATTAAGCATAGAAATCTGAGAGAACAGTGGGATAACCCTCAAATGACATTTAATATCAGCAAAGTAATAAAATATGGAAGACAAACACCAACTTACACTATGATTTCTAGAATAATTTGATAAAGCATATATATATATAGACACACACATGCAAAGGTGGGATATTAACTCAATCATTTTATTTGATGGAACTACAGATATGTTCTTCTCAAACCTTGTTTTCTTTTTTGTCCATACAGATATTCCATTATACCCTGCCCCGCTGGGGGAAGGAGGGTTTTGGAGCCACAGAAAGATTTCCCTTTTTTTTTTTTGCTAGGTAATAAGGAAATATTATTAAAAAAAGGAATAGAACAAAAGATACACAGAGTTCATGATAGAGAACAAAGAAAAAACAGAAACAAAGAGTAACAAAAAAACAGTAAACTATTCTAAGAGACAAAAGAAAATCCATAAGAGTAGAACAATCCACGAGACCCCAACACCGAGACCAATCAAAGAGAGTCCGTTGGCACAAATCTAACAATTGAGCCAGAGATTTCTCAATATCCTCAAAAAAACGGCGATTACGTTTAGTCCAAATAATCCACAACAAACAACCTAGAACCAAATTCTCAATATCGGAATTATGTTTCCCAAGCCAATGATGCCAACAAAATACTAAGTCTACAACAGAACTTGGCATGACCTAAACAATCCCAAACAGCTGAAGCAAATACATAGAATGAGCTAACGGATATAAAATCAACGGGTGATCCACAAATTCCTCATTACAACAACAATTCGCCAAAGGGCAACTACGAAGCATAAGATTATCCAAAATAAGAATCTGACCATGAGCTGTTGTCCACATAAAGAATGCCACCCTTTTAGGAAACTTTACTTTCCAAATACTCTTCCAAGGGAAAAAAGGAGTAGCATTTCGAATCTTATGATAAAAAGATCAAATGTCAAACTTCCCATTTCCATTGAGGCTCCAACAAAGACTGTCACAATCACTACTCCTAGGAATCCGAGATAAATCTATCATTTCCACCTATTGGAGGACTTAAAACATCATAAATACAAGTTTCCTTATTGGCTGAACACATCAAATAACTGAGAATAAAGAGTTTTAAGAGAATTATCCCCAATCCACTTATCATGCCAGAAAAGAATACGAGAACCATCACCCACCACAAAAAACACGTGCTTAGAAAAGCTCTCCCACCCTTCACTAATGCTTCTCCATAAGCCACACCCATGAGCCCTTCTACAGACTCTAGTGCTCCACCCCCCTTTCCCCTCCCCATATTTCATGGCAATAACCTTCTGCCACAGATGAGTAGTTTCATGGTCGTACCTTCAAAGCCATTTCCCTAATAAAGCCCGATTAAAAGGCACCATCTCCAAAGTCCTAAACCACCCAACTCACGCGGTAAGCAGACCTTTTCCCAAGCCACCAAAGGGTATTTGAAATACTCCTTTGAGGAACCCCACAAAAAAAATTCAACTGAATTCGTTCTAGTCTAATAGCCACAGCTTTAGGAACAGTAAATAGGGAAAGATAATAATAAGTCAGAAGACTTGAAAGGGTACTTTTCAACAAAGTGAGTCTCCCACCCTTATAAAAACACTTCTAGCCTGAAAGCTTCTTCTCCATCATCTCCAGAATAGGGTTCCAGATAAAGGCTGTCTTATACAAAGTACCCATTGGCATACCCAAGTAAGTCATAGGCAAACTACCCTCCCTGCATTGAAGAATGTTGGCCAAAATTTGAATGTTACTCACCTGAGTAAGGGCAATCTCACTTTTCCCCACATTGACCTTCAAACTGGTAAAAACTTGAAAGCAAGTCAAAGCCAACCTTAATTGAAAGCAATTGCTCCCTAGAAGCATCACAAAAAAGAATAGTATCATCAGCAAAAAGTAGATGGGAAATGCGAATACCAATAACATTAACAAGTCCCACATGAAAGCCCCAAAGAAGACCACCTTCCTCATTTTTATTCAGAATTTGACTAAAAACTTCCATGATCAAAAGAGAAGAGGAGACAATAGATCACCTTGTCTTATATCTCGTAAGCTACCAAAGAAACCAACAAGAGATCCATTAAGCAAAACTAAGAAACAAACAGTAATGACACAAGCCTTTAACCATCCCCTCCATCGAACCCCAAAAACCATCATGTCTAACAAATAGAACAAAGTGTCCCAATTCACTTGATCATAGGCTTTTTCAATATCAAACTTACAAACCACTCCCGAAGTACGATACTTCAATCAACTATCAAGACATTCATTAGCAATAAGCACTAAATCCAAAATCTGTCTACCACCAACAAAAGAATTTTGCGACTCAAAAATGAGTTTGTCCAACAACATCCTCAATCTGCTGACCAACAACTTAGATAACAACTTATACACACTGTCCATTGAACTGATAGGCTGAAAATCTTTAATATTCAATGCATTATTTTTCTTGGGTATTAAAGATAAAAAAGAAGCATTCAGAGACCGTTCAAACTCTAATCTCCTATGGAAATGATCAAAGAAGGCCATAAAAATTTTTTCCACTACACTCCAGCATTTATGAAAAAAAGTCATAGTGAAACTGTCAAGACCAGAGGCTTTATCACCCTCCATCTCTTGGAGGACCTGTTCCACCTCTTCCTTAGAAAAATCCCTCACAAGAGAAAGCCACTCATCCTCCTCAATACTAGCAAACTCCAAACCATCTATGGAAGGACGCCATGTATCTGACTCTGTATTCAAACCCTGATAACATTGAACCACCTTAGAATGTACGTCTTCCTCATCCTCATAAAGGACAACATCCACCTCTATACCTCTAATATAATTAGTTTTTCTACGGGAATTTGCTACCCGGTGAAAGAAACAAGTATTATTGTCACCCTCCTTCACAAACAAAACCCAAGAATTTTATCTCCAAGAGATCTCCTCCAAAGAAGCTAAATAGGCAATATCACCTTTAATCTGAGTACAACAAGTTTGTTCCTCATGTGAAAGACCCAACAAGTCCTCTCTAGCATCCAAACACAACAGTTCAAACAAAAGGCTTTTCTTCCAAAACACCAAATCCCCAAATTCCTCCTTATTCCACTTTTTCAAATCATCTTTAAGAGCTTTTAATTTCCGAGCCTAAATAAAGCTAGGAGAGCCCAGAAAACAATACCCATTCCACCATTGCCGAACTCTCTCCACAAAACCCTCATCTTTCAACCACATATTCTCAAACTTAAAAGGCACTTTGACCTTTACTAATGCCACCAACTACCACCAATAGTGGGCAATGATTAGAAACTACTCAGGGAAGTACCCTTTGAGACTCATTCCCAAAAATGATCTACCCAATCCACCAATGCCAAAGTTCTATCAATTCTTGACATACAATCTGTCCCAGAATCTCTAAACCAGGTGCACAAAGCCCCTTCAAGGGGTAAATCAACAAGGTAATTAGCCTCAATGAAATCCAAGAATGCAAACATAGCCAGACTGAGAGCCTTGCAACCAAATCTCTCACCATATATCGAATAATATTAATATCCCCAATCAAACACCATGCCACATTCCACCTAGAGTGCACCCTTGCAAGCTCCTCCCACAGAGCACCCCGTTGACTATCATCATTAGGTCCATACACTCCTGTACATGCTCATACAAAATCATCCACAACCCCCTTCAGTAAAACATTAACAGAAAACTAACCTATAGAAACATCAATTTTTTCATGAGCCCTTTTGTCCCAAACCAGTAGAACCCCCCTGCAATGTTAACTACTTCCAACACAAGCTAGTCTAGGAATGGGCTACCCCAAAGACTTCGACTTCAAACAACAGAAGAGTTTAAAGAATTTAGTTTGGTTTCCTGAAAGCAAACAATATCACAATTCCACTTCTTAAGAAGATTCTTACATACCTCTCGCTTTTTAGGATTGTTAAATCCCCTAACATTCCAGGATAAAAGTCGTAAACTCATTTAAAACTAGTAATCACCTCCAGACCATCTAAAGAACCTCAATTCCTCCCTTTAGAAGATGCCCTATCATAATTAATTGTAGAAATCAAACCTTTAAGTTCCCTAAGCCCTTTCTGCCTTGAGTTTGCTAGTCCTTTAGAAGACCCAGTGTTTACCACATCAATACAGTCTTGTTCCAAAAGACAAAACAAAGCCATACATTAATCTTGTTGTAAAAGAGGAAACCCACAATTTTACAAAAACTTTTCATCAAGCTCACCACCCATTTTGAATTTTTCACATCTGACCCCATAATCTCACCCTCTTCAACTTCCTAGGTCACACCAACTCCCTCTGCTCATTAGGATCCCACCTAGATAAAGATGAACACTCCAATATACCACTCTCTGTCTCCCCGTGAAAAACACCACTAGGATTAACTCCACAGTGCTTCCACGGTAGAAGAAGAGGCTTAGAACCACCTTGTATCAACTCAAACCCATCCAAGGAGCTTGTCGGCACTAACTCAGCTTTAGGATTGCACCATTGATCTCCGCTCTCACTTGATACTTCCGTGAAATCATCTTTCTCCCTAGAACAAAAACCCATCTCATTATCCAAATCCGAGAGAGGAGAAAAATGATTCTAGTCGACCCACTAATTTTGATGGTGAGAAGAATCGACTGCCATAGACCCAATCGGCATCACCATCGCCCCTGAAACCAAGCCACTAGTCATCGGATCCAGATTATCTGCCTCCATACCCAAACTACCCACCGCTTTACCGATGAACTTGCGAGCCTCCATCGCTCTTGCCACGTCATCAGGATAACCTCCCTCCACCCTAACAAAAGATGAGTCCATCGGGGCATTAGGAAGATGGCGATGAGGGCAGAACTATCGCATCGTTTAGGCACTACTTCAATCACTAGAGCCTCGAAATCCCCACTCAATCTCAACCCACTTCCTCTCGAGCTCCCACCCAGCACCAACACACACAAGGCAAGTGAATCATAACTTAATTGTATTGGGTTGGGCTTGACAAAATGACCCTTGCCTTTTGGGTTAAATGAGGCCACGGGTAGGGTTATCCACAGGTCAGGTCGGATCGAGTTTGACATTAACCCACAACTGACCCGATTAGATCAGGTGTATGAAAAATGGACCCGCAATCGACCGAATATTTAGGTTGGACCCAATATCTCGAGTCATAGGTTAGGCAAGTCGGAGCTGTCAAGTAATTCCAAGTCTGACGAAAAACACAAAAGAAATCAACCTCAAACTCAAAGAACACCTCTCACATTTCACAACCATAATCCAAAACTACAAAAATCTAATAACACCAAAAATATCACAAACCCAAATCTGAGATTCAAATCAAATAGCACCAAAAACACCAAACCCAAATCTAAGATTCAAATCAAATACCAAAAACACTACAAACCCAGATCCGAGACTAAAAGAAAGAGAGAGAAAGAGGATAAATAAGACTCAACTGGCACCACCACCACTCCCTCCACTCACCATCACTACATCTACCATCAGATTACACAAGATAAACAAGATCAAAGCCATGCAGATCAGAGGAGGCTTTAGCTGGATCCACCTTTGACCTCTAGAGAAAGCTTGTTCAAACCACTCACTCCTCCGACTACTCGCTCCAGTGGTGTCTAGTCTTCCTTCTCCCTCGTCACCCGTACCTCCGCAGTCTTCCATGTCTTTCCTTTTCTCTCTCTTTCTCGTTTTCTGTTGTTCTTTACTTCAAGAGAGTGGGGTTTAAAGCAAGACTCAACCCAGTACGGCGGGCCGATGGCAGTAGGGCCGGTGGTGGCATTAAGCTAGAGGCTAAGGTAGGGATTTGAAAGAGATGAGAGAGAGAGAGCGTGAAAAAATAAATAAATAAATAAATAATCTTAACTTTGAGAGACTAAGAGAGAGATCAGGTCTTGACTTTAAGCGTGAAAATAGACCCAAATCCTTTTTAAGTGTATTAGCGGTCGGGTCGGTTTCTACGGGTTTCAAATTGCTTAACCTGACACCCAAACCGAACTTTTGGTTTTTAATAGCATATGACCTGAATCCAACCAACCATGCTATTTGGACCCACCCGTTGGGCTTCGGGTCGGGCAGATCTGATCGGTTTGGTCGGGTCACGTACCCACTAGACAGCCCTAACCACTGGTCTATTGGTTTTAAAGCCTCCAACCTACCACTTAAATCATTGGAGCAACAAAACTCCTTATTATCCACACAAAACACCACATGTTACCCACCCTCAGGCTTGCAAACTCTCAAAGCCAAATTAGCGGAAGTCAACTTAAAATTAAAAACCCGCATGGGTCTGCCATTTATAACTGAAACATTTACTATAGGATCTCCATGAATCTTGTTATTCCCCAAAATGGTTCCCATTTTTTCAAATTTTCTTGACTGCCATTGGTAGGGGTGGCAAATGGGCGGATTGGGTCATAAATGGGTTGGGTCATAGATGGGTTGGGTGTGTAATTATCCATTTATCCATTTATGACCTATTTATATATAAATTAAATTATCCATTACCCGCCCAACCCATTTAATTAGTAAATCTCCCATTTAATCCAATATGACCCAAATACCTATCAAACTAGTCTAATACCCTATTGACTTCTAAAATTACCAAAATACCCTTAAATACCAAAAATGACCCAAATACCCCCCTACACTTTCAAAATTAACCAAAATCAAGGCCATTCATCATCAACATCAACATCATCAAACTCAGCTTTCGGTTTCTCAACTGGAACTAGCGACTCCGTTCCCCGATTCCTCTCCTCCGAAAATGGCTTCATTGTCACCACCACCGGATGCCGGCGAGGGCTCCGATGGTGGTAATGACGGCAATGCAGCTCGCCCAAAGAAGCTCGCTTGGAACAAACCCTCAAACAGCGGCGTCGTTGAGGCTAGTCCTGTAATGGGCACAGTATCTTGGCCCGCCCTGTCTGAGTCCACTAAGGCTTCGCCTAAATCGTCTACTGATTCAACTTCGAAGACTCTCTCCAATTCACCACTCTCCACTTATCAGGTTTGGATTTCCGATCAATGTTTGGTTCCCGAGAAAACTAAGAAAAAAAATAATCTTAAATATTATTATGTTTAATTTTTTTGATGTTTGGTTTCCTAGAAACCTAAGGAAAAGGAAAGGTAACAGAGTATTGAATATTATGCGTAAATATTTTTTTTCCTATTTTGGGGTTTTCAGTAATAAAAAGTTTACCTAATTAAGGAAAATAATTGTTGGAGACGTTTTAGGTTAACAAGGAATTAGAAATCTAAGAGGTTATACTGTTTATTTAAATTTTAGATTTTAGAAGGATTTAGTAGGTATTTGTAGGTTTATTTAATTTTAAATTTTAAATGGGTTTAGTGGATATTAGTGGATTTATCCATTTAGACCCATCTAATTAAATAACCAAATGGGTCTTTACCCATTTAACCCAAATATTCAAATGGGTTGGGTTAAGACTTATCCAAATAAGGTGGAGTAATGGGCGGATTCATGGATATGAATAAAAATTGCCACCCCTAGCCACTAGTTACCATAAACAGGTAAATTATTCTATTTCGGCCGCCACCGGCTAACTGACCATCACCACCAATATTATTGGAAGCTACTCCGGCCAAACTTGCAGGTTTTGCACCAGATAAAAAATTTCCTAGCTCTTTTTGAAACAAAGACCAACCAACACGATTAAAACTTGCTGGTATGATAACACAACCTCTCCGAGCCCCTCCAAAATATACCGTTAGAACCACAAAAAGACCAGCTTTATTTGATCTACCACAGAACTCTATCAACTTCCCATTGTCCTTGAATCTCTTACAAAGGACATCTTGTCCTGGCACCCAATCACGTATATCAGCAAAACAGGTAAGAATCCACTCCATGCCCCTACGTCCAACCCAGATAGAGCTCTTAACATCCCGGCATCTCATGTCTCATGAATAGCATACAAATCAGACCAAACCCCATCAAAAGATAAAGAAAAAAGTTTTGCATCAATACGAAAAGACCTCTTTCAGCCCCCATGACCAGAAAAAAGAGTTGAAGGAAGGATATTTTGTGAGGTTTCTATGGTGGGAATTTTTGGTGAGGTTAATGGAGCAGGTACAAGTGTAGGCAATTTAGGGAAAGCAAGGTTAGACCCCTGAGGTGGTGGGGACAAAGTAGGCAAAGTTGGAGGAGGGGGATAAAAGAGAGGATATGAGAAAAAAACAAAACTATGGTGGAAAGGAAAAGGAAGAGGAGGGGGAGGAGGAATGTGTGAAGAAGGTAAGGAGGGAAGAAAAGATGGCGACAGTTGGGGGTGAGGGTGGGGGTGGGGGTGGGGGTGGCGAGGGAGGGGGGTAGGGAGGAGAATGCATACCAACTATTGATCAAAAAAGCAATGACAAGGATGCATCACGGGATCCATACATGCAGGGAGTTTTAAAAAAGGAGGGCCGTTACAGAAGGATTTCCACCACATTATTTCAATAAATGAGAACTTTCTTCATGTTTTGTATTTATTTATAGTTCAAAATATTATAACAGAATCTCTTTTCACATATGTAATCAAACATAAATTTCGAAAATATGTGAAACCATACTAGCAACACAACAACAAAACTTTCAAAAATTTGGGGTCAATTATAGATTTTTAACAAATCCATATATACACACACACACATATATTGAAAAACTTAAGGGTAGCATTTATTGTTGTTATGCTTCTATTATGCCACATCAACAGCCACATCATCCACTTCTTTTCTACTTCTTTTCTCTTTTTAAACTTTTCTTCTCCCTACTCAAAAAAAAACTCTTCTACTCCCTATTAGTCCATTCCTACTGTTACACTTCCTCAACCTTTCTCCTCCCTCTTTGCCTCTTTATCTCTCACTACTCTCTACTTTACCGTTACACTTCATCATTTTCTTTTTCTTATATTTTGACTCTTCTTCTCCCCATTTTATTTTGTATAAATTTGATATCATTTCTCCCATTCAATCCATACACAAAAATTGTAAGTACTCTCTCTCTACTTTCTTTTGGTGGATTTTTGTTCTTTCTTATAACTCTAATTAAGGTTGATGTATTTTCTTTTTGTTTTTTTTTTTTAATTTTTATTTTATAAATGTGTTTTGGTATTGTGTTTTTTTAATTTCCCATTACAAAGTCTACTCTCTCCCTTTTATAGCTTTGGTTGAATTTTGATTTGGGTTAATACTTAATTTTTTTTTTTTTTTTTTTGGAAATAGGAATTTGAGTTTATATCAAAACACAATCTACATAGCTATAAATTTGAATATGCCTGCCAATTGTTTGAGTAATAAATTATTTTAAAATCTATCTTTTATTCCTTTGGTTTCATTTTAATTTTGGTTAAAATAACATTGTAATTTTGTGATGAATTTTGATTATTATGTTAATCTCCTTATTCCTTACAAGATGAGAATTTTGAATAATAAATTTGAAATTTATAAAGTTTAGTTGTATATTAGGCAAATATAACAAACTACAACAAAAGTTAGAAGAATATGGTTCACCTTAAAAAATTACTAATCAAACACAAAAAAATAATAGAATGATATATTTGTAAAAATAAAGAGTTAAAAAATACTTGTAGAAATTTGTTGAAAAAAATAGACAATACTTGAAGTATTGTTACTTTTTATATATTACATCCCATAATATAATATAATTGTTACTTTTTATATATCACATCCCATAATATAATATAATTGTTACTTTTTATATATTACATCTCATAATATAATATTTATATATTCCCACGCATCGCGTGGGTTTGCGGCTAGTTAATCTAATAGGAGATGCCTCTACTTCTATTTGTAACAGATACAACAATCAAACCTTAGTCCCAAAATTTATAGGGTCGGCTATGGATCTTCAACAGACTAGTTATGATTAGCTGCATGTATCCTCTTCCACTAATCTGTTTTATCTGTTGGAATGGCTTGAATTTTAATGTCAATGACTTGACATTACAAGCAAACATTAAATGTTGTTGTCTTGCACGTATTGTCAAAAGGCAAGGAACAACCACCTCTGACATACAATCCAAAATTGGATTTCTCTTTGTAACCGAAATGGATGACTCCATTGGCAATAAATGCTTGCCATTTTCTTTGACCAAGTAAGTTTCATGTATTGAAACTATTGGCATTTCGGCTGAACCTCTAGTTATAAACCTCAAGTTATAAATAGATGGTGAGTTTGAGAGAAAAGATGTAAGAAAAGAGAGCTCCTACATGAGATAGCAAAGTGAAATAGCTTCTTCTGTGTGTGCACAAGAGATAGGAAGCTATAGTGTCCTACAACTCTTTTCTAAATACAATAGGGTGTTCTCTATTTATTTGTGAGAGAACCAATGGTGTATTAGGGATTTGGGTTTGTGTGAGAGTGTCTTCAAGCAATTGTTGTAATCTCCAAAATTATAGTGAAAAACAACCTCCAAAATTATAGTGAAACTTTATTCAGTCCTTTGGGCATAGCCAACCCACGTAAATTCCTTGGGTCGTATTTTCTCCTCTCTATTCTCTATTCTTTAACCTTGCGTAAACAGAATATTTCACAATTTTCACAACATTATCCATAGTCATATTTTTTGTTACTTTCTTAGTTGACATATCTTTTTTTATTACTTCTATTAATATTATTTTTGGTCTTCCTCTACCTTTTTTCGTTCCCTCAACTTGACCAAAGCATCTCAAGTGATTCTCCCTCATCTTTTCATTAATGCAAACAACCCTATCTTTAAGGGAATTTCATCGTTTCAAATCCTATCTTTCCTTGTATTTCCACTTATTCATCTTAACACTTTTTTTTATGAATATGATGCTTCTTAAGAGCCAATATTCAATATCATAGAGCATAGTTGCTCTTATAACAATCTTATAAAATTTTCCCTTTTAACTTAATAGATATTCTATGATTACACAATATTCCTAATGTGCTTCTCCACTTCATCCTCTTTACTATTATCCTATGATTCACATCCTCTTCAATATCTTCATCTTTATAAATTATTGATCCAAGATATCAAAAACTCTCACTCTTTGGTATCTCTTGACCATCAAGTCTTATAGCCCCTTCATCTTTATTTCTACTTTTACTAAACTTACATTCCATGAAATCTATTTTAGTTCTACTTAATTGTAACGAATCCAATCCATAATAAAATTGACTAAATTTCACACTAGTCATCAATCAACCACAACTCACCTCCTTCCACCTTCCAGGTTCCAAGTTCAAGAACAATTAAGAGAAAAATATACCAATGAAGCAAAATTTTGGAAATCTAAGAAACCAGCATTAGTGGATTACAAAGAGAAAAATAAAAATAATAAAGAGTGTTAATAAAGCATACCAACTTGGGATGTGCCAACTGCAAGATTTGTTGAACCCAGCCAAGAGATTGCACAATCTTGATCAGAAGACTTCGTATTAATTTCAAGGTTTGAAATACCCAACAGTAGGGGCACTTCTTGTGAAAAATGATATGAGCTCTCTAACAATTTTGGGGCCTTGACTGTGACCTGAGGAGCAGTTTGTCCCCTTTGGGCACGATATACTCTATCCTTTTCAACTATATCTGCTACTTTCTGATTACACAAATCAGGCCCCAAGTTTATAAGATCATAGACGTGAGTCCAGAAAAGATTAGGTGATAAACCCCTTGCCCAGCTTTCTTCATCATCCCCAGCTCCCGGTATATAATTCCAGCTATACTCTGATGTAGACTTGTGTTGAATTACACCACTTGAGGAAGAGGCAGAAACAAGTATGATGGGTGTGAAATCCCAGGAACCATGGTCAGGCACTTCATTTAACCAGATGACAGTTTTTTGCGAAATCCATAGTGGGCGTAAGGGCTTTTTCAAGCACGTCGTTAGAGATGCAATATCAGCACCGCTTGCATCCAGTTGTTTAGTCCATTCTTCTATGTGACTCTCAATAGACGCCTTCTCTGTTTCAGAAACCCAGAGGGGAAGATGCAAGGAGCAATCCCAATCAACAGAGACACATCTTGTTCTTTCATGATGTTGATCAGAAGTATTTGACTCCTGTTCAAAATCAAGCCAGCACATAGAGCAACATAGAAATATTTATCATTTAAGATCATCACTGACAACTTATGCTCAAGGAAATGATACATGCAAATATACAAATCAACAAGCATTGCTTAAGTTTTACTTCAGTCATTACTATTTACATATCAACAACATGAAATAAATATATATATATATATATATATATTTTGATAAGTAATAAGATATATTGATAAAAAAGGAACACCTTAGTGCACAGGGAGTGAACAAGGGAAAAGAAATCAAATACAGAAATTGCAAGAGTCTAGGAAATCAATAAAAGAAGGGAATGATTTATTTTGCAAAGCAAACAACCAATCCCTTAAAGTTCTAAAAAAGAGATGCTTGAGGTCCGAAATAGATCTCTCAATATCTTCAAAACATCTACTATTCCTCTCCCTCCAAAGACACCACAATAAGCAATGAGGAATGATGGACCAAATATAACCATTTCGATGAGGACCAAAGCTGCCTTGCCAACACCGTAACAGCCCCAAAAAAGTGTGCGGCATAACCCAAGTTACTCCAAAAAGACCCAAAACCATAGACCATAGATCCATAGCAAAAGGGCAATGTAGGAATAGATGGTCAACCGATTCACCATTTCTCTTACACATGTAGTACCAATCCAATAACCACACCTTCCTTTTACGTAAATTATCAATCGTCAAGCATTTCCCTAAGACAGCAGTCCAAACAAAGAAAGCAATTCTAGAGGGAATCTTCTGCTTCCAAATACTTTTCCAAGGAAAACCATAGGAAGTGGTGCCAGCTAAAATTCTATAATAATCACTAACCAAGAAACCCTTATCTTTGCTAGGAATCCAACATATTTTATCCTCACCCAGCCCCCTTATAGGAGAACAATATATGGTTTCCATGAAGTCAAACATAGCCTCGAGATCCCAAGCATGCACACCCCTAACGAATCTCACATCCCAAAAAAGGATACCATTGGTGGACATCATAAGCTCAGCCACACTGGCATCCTTATTCCTGCAAAATCTGAACAAGTCCGGATATCTAACAGCAAGAGATGTCTCTCTACACCACCGGTCTTGCCAAAAAACTTCACTCTAGACCCATCACCAATATCATACAGAATATGACGAGAGAAAGAAGGCTATCCTTGATTGATATTTTTCCATAAACCAACACCATAAGGGCCAATCACAGCTCTGGTACACCAGCCCCCCCCCCCCCAAAAAAACACACACATCCATATTTCATCTCTATCACTTATCTCCAAAGGGCATCTTCCTCAATCCCAAATCGCCAAAGCCACTTCCCAAGTAAATCTTCATTGAAAAGTCTTATCTTCCTTATCCCTAAGCCACCCGAAGAAATAGGAGAACAAACAGTAGCCCATTTAACCAAATGAATTTTAGGATCCTCCAAAACTGCCCCATAAGAAATTCCGCTGGATCCTCTCAATTCGGTTAGCCACACTAGCAGGAATAGGAAATAAAGATAGAAAATAAGTGGGTAAATTAAATAGGGTGCTTTTGATTAGGGTGACTCTACCTCCCTTGGATAAATATAAGCGTTTCCAACCTGCCAATCTCCTCTCCATTTAATCCTAACATGCGACCTTCATGAACTACCTTATCCAACATTCTTCCAAGAGCTTCCATCACCAAAACAAACAACAATGGAGACAACGGATCACCTTGCCTCAAACCTCTGGTGCTACCAAAGAATCCACAAGGAGAGCCATTAATCAAGATGGAGAAACGGACATTAAATAGACAAAAGAGGATCCATTGTCTCCATTTGGCAGAGAATCCACTTCTTTCTAACATCTACAGTAGAAAATTCCAGTTTACATGGTCAAAAGCCTTCTCAACATCCAGCTTACAAATCAGCCCCGACACCCCAAACTTCAATCTACTGTCAAGATATTCATTAGCAATAAGAACAGGGTCAAGGATCTGTCTGTCCCTCACAAAAGCATTCTAAGATGCTGAGATTATATCCCCCATCACTGAGCGGAGACGATTAGCCAAAACTTTAGCAATAATTTTATAAAGCCCCCAACCAAACTAATGGGCCGAAAATCTCTAATCTCATTAGCTGCATGTTTTTTTTTTTTGATAAGTGTTAGCTGCATGTTTTTTAGGAATGAGAGTAATAAAAGTTGCGTTTAAACTTTTCTCAAACTGACCATTGGCAAAAAAAAGATGAAATATAGCCATGAGATCAGGCTTAACAATCCCCCAGCCAGCTTGGAAAAAAACCATTGGGAAGCCATCTGGACCAGGGGATTTATCACCATGAAAACTATGGATGACATCAAAAATTTCTGCCTCTTCAAAAGGCCTCTCTAACCAATCCGCATTCTCACCAGATATCATTGGAAAAACCAACGAATCCGGAAACGGCCGCTCAACCCGCTGCTCAGAGTACAAATTCATGAAGAAATGAGTAATGTAGTCTGCAATTATACCCTGATCCGAAGACAAGGTACCATTAACCATTAGGCTTTCAATACCATTATTTTTTCTATTAGAATTAGCCATTCTATGAAAGAATCTGGTATTGGCATCCCCTTCCTTCAAATGCAACACCCTAGACTTTTGTCTCCAACTAGTCTCTTCCATAAGAGTCAACTTTTCAATATCTGTACGAAGATTAGTTTGTTCTAACTTCTTCTCAGCAAATAGTCTATGAGTCTCCTCTTTAGCATCCCCATTCAGCTTGCTCCAAAGGTCCTGTTTCTTAAAAGTAACATTGCCAAACTCAGTCTCATTCCACTTTTTTAAACCCAACTTCAAGGCAGCCAACTTCTTAGCAAGAATAAAACTTGGGGTTCCTTGGAACAAATAGGATGCCCACCACTTCTTCACTTTGTCGACAAAATTATTCACCCTCAACCACATATTTTCAAAACGGAAAGGAATTCTACCTCTTCGTTGACTCCCACCCTCCAACAAAATAGGAAAATGGTCAGAAAGAACTCTAGACATCCTTTTTTGGGTGAACTGAGTGAAGTGATCTGCCAAAAGTGGGGAGAAAAGGAACCAGTCTAGCCGAGAAGCTGAAGAAGTATTGGACCAGGTATAAAGGCCCCCTTCCATATGGATATCCATCAACCCATGCAATGAAACAAAGTCAGAAAATCCATACATAGCCCAGGAGAAGCTAGCAGCCCCCAAACACTCTGATGGGAAACGGATTATATTAAAGTCCCCTCCAAGGCACCAAGGCAAATCCCACCAACTGATCAACCCGGTTAGTTCCTCCCACATCAACCTACGCCTTTTGTTCAAATTTGGCCCATATACAACTGTAAAAGCCAACTCAAATTGGTCGCCTACATTTTTAAACTTGCATGAAACCGAAAAATGCCCCACCGCTTCCTCCACCTTTTCCACAACCCGGCTATCCCACATCAATAAAATACCTCCAGAAGCACCATCTAAGCCCAAGTACAACCAATCTACATATGGACAACTCCATATACTTCGAACAATATCTCTAGTAATCCACTCTAGTTTGGTCTCTTGCAAACACATAATATCAGCCTTCAAGGATCGCAACAAGTTACGAATCTGAAGCCTCTTGTCAACTTCATTTAGACCTCTGACATTCCAGGAAAGAAGCTTCAAATTCATTGAGCAACAAAAAGAACCCAATTCCTATTAATACCACATCGCCTAGCAGATGAAGAGCCATAATTAATGGAGCTAAACAACCCTTTCAACTCTCTTAAACCTTTCACCCCCGAACCTTTTAAACCACATGATTTCTTGTTCACCTCAGCCCTCTAATATAATTCAGCTTCAACAGCCAATAAAAATTTTGTTGCTTGATCTTCTAAACCCTCAAGGGACGTGCCAAGGAAGCTATCGAAATTATTGAATCTCTTTTGAAACCAATCGGAATAAGGTTCCTGACTCTCTAAAGTATCCATACCCACAACACTTTCCTCATCTACAAGTGACTGCTCTGCCATGGCCAAAGGTAAAGAAAAAGAAATTGGATCAACAACTAGGGGCTGATCAGCTTCCTCCGAGTAGGTATCTGAAACCCCATCCTCCACCAATACTTCATCCTCTTCGAAAAGAGCCGATGACACATTTGTAATGTCAGAAGACTCCAACGTAACTAAGGCCAGCTATTGTTGCTTTTCCAAAACCTCTGTAGCTTCACACCGAGGCAAAGAGATCTGAAGCGGAACTGCAACCCTCCTCCCATCGCATAATTCAAGAACCCACAGCTCCGAGTTCCCCCATTTCTTGACTATATTGCCAGAATGCTCCTGGAGAATCAGTCGGAGGTCACGCACTAAGCTCTCGTCGCTATCTGTGGTGCATGCCGAACCATTCCTGGCCTCCACAGACTCGTCGGAGCCGAGAAGCTCAAACTCGACTGCATCAGAGACTTGATTCGAGTCAATCGGCACCAATAACTCAAACCTGGCTTCAACGATCTTGTCGGAGTTGAGAGATTGAGCAGCGGCGACATCGGAGACATCGGAGACCATTGATGACATCAGAGGCATTATCAATGGACACGACAAAGACTGGTTGGGTCTCTTGCATGGACTCGACATCCCTGGAGTTTGGGTCTATTGCATCGGGAAAGACCTGGCGGTCAGTTCTTTTCTTTTGGGTTGCCAGACCATAGTGGGCTTGGGCTTGGGCTTAAGTTTGTGGACATGAGGTGGCTTAAGTGGGGAAGCTTCAGCAAGTGCATTGGGCCTAAAGACAGCTTGCGTGGGCCCAACACCAGAACAACCCACTTCCTTAATGTTAGAGCACTTAATTTCCCACTTACCATTCAGCCCACACTCCAAACATAAAGAAACTTCTAGCGACAAAGAAGATTCAGCACCATTAAGAGCGTCGTCCTTTATTTCAAGCATGAATTCAGCCTCAAGAATCGCGCTTACCTGCCCAGCACCCCTATCGTGCAAATCCTGGTTCTAAGTCTTCTGACTGCTCAAGATAGACTTGATTGATGGATTTGATTTGATTGAATTTTGAATGTTGGGCATTGCATGCTTTCCTGTTCCACTTCCACCACTGGTTTTCCGATCACCATCCACCACTACCGACAGAAAGGATTTTTGATTTCTAAACTTTTGCACTGTCGGGAACAGGGCAGATTGAGATGGCGGTTTAACGACAAGAGTATCGGGAGCAATAGCCTTACGTAGATGAAAGCCAAAACCTCTCCACCCACTACCCAACTTTCCTTCCGGTACAATGATGAGGCCCTTCCGACGACCATGAAGAAGTTCAGAGATCATAAGAAAGCTTCCATGTGCATTGAATCTCAGTTGCAAAATAAAAACCTTATTACCATCCTTGAAGGTTCTAGCAAAATTATCAGGACGTGTATTTGACATGAGATCCTCAACATAAGTTAGCAAACGTATAGCACTCTCTTTTCCCATGAAAACCAACCGGAGAGAATCCTTATTACTTTCAAATATACGTAACAAGTAGAAAGTACCTCCCTCCTCCACTGAAAATTCAAACGTTTTGGATTCGACAAAAAAGAAAATGGAACCACCCATGATGACCAAGAAAACAAAAAAACCAGAGAATTATGTGACTAATCCGAGCTAGTCAGGCCTCAAGAACCTTTCTCTCAAAATGATAATTATATATATATATATATATAGAGAGAGAGAGAGAGAGTTATAAACTATTAAACATAATCCAATCACAAATCACTAAAGAGACATACTGCATAGTCATCATGCTCAAAAGTCAAAACAATAAAACAGTACTCAGTCAAAAATAAACACAAACCTTAAGAGCCCAAAATTGTACACACATATTGAAGTTTTACTTAATTAAAGTACAATGAACTTTTACCAGAACTCACCTTATCCATCTGTGCAGTATCACGCATATTGTTCAAATGATTGTGAATGCACCGATTTAAAACACAAGTCCAAATGGGTATCGTCTTTGACATGCTATCCGGAAACCGCTTCCCTCTCCTTGTGGAATCAACTATAATACACCCTCCCTTCTGTCCTACCCATCAAAAACCACACGATTACTGCCGAGATTAGATAAATTTATTTTAAAAAAAAGTTTAATATTCTTTTTCATCCCTGGAATATAGCCCAAGTTCTATTTTTATTCTTAAAATTTAAAAAATTGTATGTCCATCTTTGAAAATTAAAAAATGTTTCTATATTTCACCTTTTCATCCATTCTCATTAAGGTTTTTTTTTTTTTTTTTTTTTTTTTTGAGAAGTAAATTTTTTTATTCCAAAAAAGCTACATTGGAATACAAACCATAAGATAGCCTAAAGAATTATATCCAAATAATTACAAGTAAAAGAGAGCGCACTAGTGAACTCTGTGTTAGTACCACTATCAGTGAAACCTAGGACAGTTGACCATTCATAGAGTAATCTAAGAAATGAAATCCTCAACCGCACTTCCAAAACCTCTACATCTTCAAGGGTACAGGAATTCCACTCCCTCCACAAAAGCCACATCAAACACAAAGGAACTAAATTCCACACAGCGTACAAAAGTTTATAGAACCAATTCAGCCAACCAACTAGTAAATCAAACACTCTACATAGTGTCCAAAAAATAGCCGCAACCATACATTAGCAAAATCACAATGAAGTAACAAGTGATCCACCAATCTACCAATGTGATTCCTCTCTTTTTAAGATTATCATTAGTCAAAATCTTCCCTCACAAAACTGTCCACATGCATGCACACCAAAACAAAAACAAAAAAACTAACCACTTCTGGCACATTAAATTCCTCTCCATGGAAAAGAGATCTCCCTTGGGGTTCACAGCACACCATAGTACCTGTCAAACTCCATCTCATTCTTCCAGGACTCACACTCCTTGGCATATTTGAATACAGTAAGATACGCATGGAAGCAATCAAGTCAAATTCTCAGTCATTAAACTGCCTAATGAACCAGACATTTTAATGTTTCTCCCTCCCTTCAATACTACATTCCAAGTATGAGGACATGAAAGCGTCCTAATCATTTAGCAAAGGTTACAATGTCGCATACAAGTCATACAACTCCTTCATAGGTAGATCCCCATTTCCCACACAACCTATCATGAGAAAATCATACACGTTCTCCATTCCCCACCTCAAAGTGCACATGGCTAACAAATCTATCCCACCCTACTCTAATATTCCTCCATAAACTACACCTATGAGTTCTTCACACTGGCTTCATTGTACAACCTCCACCTTCCACCCTATTCTTTAATGCAATGACCCGTTTCCACAAGTGTGTCTCTTCCTCCCAAAATGCCATAGCCACTTCTCTAAGAGAGCTTGATTAGAGGTACCTAAGCTATGCACCCCAAACTGCCACAAGAAAGTGGAGAACACATTGTATTCTAATCCATTAAGTTAAACTTGATCTAAGAATTTTCTTTGCAACTTCTCTATTCGATTTGAAACATGAGATAGGATGGTAAACAAAGAGAGGTAGTAAGTCGAAAGACTAAACATTGTACTCGCGTTGATCGTCCCCCTTTTAACAGACATATCTTTATCCAGCCCAACCAATTGTCATTTCATCTTCTCTAGAATGGAATTCCACACACTGTGCCGTGAAAGACAACCCCAAAGCCAAAGGTATACCCAAATAGTTGATTGGCAAACTCCCAACGGTACCACATAGATAATCAGTCAACTCCTCCAATCCCCAAAATCTACAACCGGGGCTAATTCACGCTTATTCAGATTATCTCATTAAGTTTTTTGCCAGTGTGTCTGACAAAAAGAACAAAAAGAGAACCTTGACAATATTTTTGGACAAAGAATAGAACCTAAACTATCTGTTTTTCCACCTCTAAAATAAAAGCCAGGTTCTATCTTCTTCTCTAAAATACAACATGCTAATAAAAATTAATAAATAATAATAACAATAAATAAATAAAACGTAAAAAGAGAAAAATAGAGTTCAAGGGCAAAAATACAACTTCTTAAAATCTAATGACAAAAGATAAATTCGAACTTCAAAATTTCATCATTGCGTGGTCTAATAATCTTCTTTCCCTAACTTTCTGAGCATCCAAACAAAAAATTGCTGCCCTAAGTGTGAGAAAGCAAAGAAGTAGGGAATATACCGGCGAGGAGAGCGACGTGGAGGTTGAGGCGAGAGGTGCTGAAAGACCAGTTGTTGTTGTGGCCGTCGGTGGATTTGAAGTAACAGGTGGAGTGGAATTTAGGGGAATACCAGAGGCCACAGCGAAGGTTGGCGAGGAGAGGGAGGTCCGGCCATAGCTGGGAGATCTCTCCCACGAAGATGGAATCCTCGTATATGGATCGCAAGGCGTTGTACACTGTGTTCTCTCTACGCTTTATGCTCCTCGCTGCTCTGTATATGCTCAGCTTCCTCGCCGAACCCTCGTCTTCCTCCATCGCTCTCCCTGTCTCTCTGTCTCTGCAGAGCGCTGATGCAATACGACCTGTCGATTTCTTTTTTTGGGTTAGCTCCTAGATACCATATGATTTGAAATTTTAAAGGACAAAATCAAAATCATCACAAAATGTTAATTGCAATTTAGCCTATTATTTCCAATGAACTTCGCTAGATTTCATACTATATGAGCTCGGGGATAATAGTTCATTATTATTAAGGGTCCGTATGGATACAGCTTATTTTGTTAAAAATTAAAAACTGAAAACTAAAAACATTGTAGCAAAATAATTTTAAAATGTGTGAATAGTACCGTGAGACCTATTTTTAATAAAAATTTTGTTAAAAAAATGGTTTATGGGTCTCATGAACAGTCCACGGGACCCCCTAGAACTTAGTTAACGCTCTTCTCAAAAAAAAAAAAAAAAAAAAGGTGAAATGCTAGACGCAGACACAGATGCAATATCCAAATAGATACTAAGTGTTTGTTTGACAATATTATTTTTGTCAACTTATTTTACTATTCAGTTTATTTTTGCTACTATTCATGGGTCTCACTTGCACTTTTTGATACTATTTATAGGTCTCATTGTACTATTTTAACTAACTTTTACCTTTATCTACAGCACTTTCAGTAAAAAGTTTTCAATTTCAACAAAATAAGCGGATCCCAAATAGACCTTAAATCTAGGTGCCAAAATTTTTCTTTTTATGTCAAATGGATTCTATTAGGTCTATAGTTGTACCGCTCTATTTGTTTCATTGGAAAACTTTCTGTAAAGATAGTTTTCCATATTTTTCAGTGTTTGGTAGCGTAAAAAAATTGGTCAATGGAAAACTATCTTTTAGTTAACGGAAAACCCTAACAAAAATAAGGTCTATTTTCTATAGGTTGTTTTTCAAAAAATATATTTGGAAAACAATCTCGGTCTTGCGTGGCTTACAACTCTTATTCTTTTGGTCACGTGAAACAATATTTTTTCTCTTTCTGGTCTCTTCTCTCTTCTCTTCCCATAGATTGGCAAACTTGTCAAACCTCATCAAGTAAGACAGGAATATTTTTCAATGGAGAGAAACCCAACTTTCTTATGAATCGTGTAACAGTAGTTGAAGCTAATATTTCAGGCTTCACAAGTTTCCCGCCATCTGTTGTGATAGCTTGCTGGAAAACAAACCACCGTGGATTGGAATTATGGGTTGGTGTTAGTAAAGGGCGGCCCTTGCATACTCTTATGAGTCCATTCTTATTTATTTGCCACATAAATAAAGTAATCAACTAACTATTTGTTGAGAAGATCAAGAAAAAAAAATTAAATTCTAAACCTTGAGTCCTTGACTATAGAATGCTTCTTGATAGAAAATTTGAAAACATTAAATCCAGTGTTTGGCTTCTTAAAACTTAAAAGTATATATAAATTAAGTGATTGGACAATTTGGCATTTTGGTATTTATCAAACAATTTGTACTAAACTATTTTGCAAGTTGAACTATTTAGCCTAAAAGCATAAAATTCATACTTAGTTTTTTTTTTTTTTTTTTTAACTATTTATATTGATTTTATTAGTTGAGTTTACACAATACACATTGTAGGGTCTCGATTCGGGGCCTGGGCCCAACAGTTATGGGGTTCTGACCCAAAGAGCCCTAGACAATGAATTTGTAGAGAGTAGGTTACAGAACTAGGCCCTAAAGAAGTGTGTGCTGGTTAACTTTGGGCCATACAACAATCAAAAATAAGAAAAATCTCCTTCATGTCCGTTGGGTATACGGTCCGAGGAGACTCATGGGGTGTATCCCTATCTCTATTCAAAGGTTATGATCTTTCTCTCCTTCTCCTGTACTAAGTTCCTCCCTTTTTCGGTCCCCTTCTTCATGGGGACTCCAGTCTCCTATATAGCCCCCTGGAAGTCATCAGAACCTTACACTTGTTGATCATCTAGACCTTCACTTAAGTGCTCGTCCCATTAGACACCTCCCCCATCTTTCTATGAGTTGTAGAAGCCAAGGTAGCACTGTTCGCAAGTCCTCTCTACATTAATGCGGCCAGAAAAGTAGCTGTCATGCATTTAATGTGGCAGCTGTAGTCTCCCCATCAACATCCTACACTTTCTTCCCTCTTACGGGCTTGTGGGACTCCTCCCTGCTACTAATACTCGTTGGAGCGGATCTTTAATGCTGGCAGAGTGCATGTTTGAGCTATACTTAGCACGTCCGAGGAGACATTCCTCCTCGGACCGCCCCTTCAACAATTTTGGGCCCATAAGAATTGGGCCGGGAGCTCTTTTGGTGCCCACACTTTCTCCTCGGAAGTGGTCGAATTCTATAGGGGGCCCAAGGCCCATTGTATGATCTGGGGACTTTACCCCTACACACATGTTATACATATTTTAAATTATATAAAAAATGTCAAAAAAAATTTAAGCATACCAAACACTAGAAAATGCTCTCAATCTCATTTTCAATGTCATTACCAAACACCAGAAAATGTGATAGTTTTCCAGAAAACATTTTTTGAAAAATGATCAATTTTTCAGAAAACGTTAATGCTAAAACAAACAGAGCGTAAGTGTTGGCAAATTACGAACAAATTACAAGTCTTGCATATTTCACGTCCAATACGAAGACACAAAATTAGTTTAAATGAACTTTTTGTAAACCCGAAACTTAATAGATCAATTGAGTTTCGGGAAACTTGATTCTTAATTAGACCCCACTATAAGAAAAAATGATCATTACAACATTTTTTGTTGCAATAAAGTCAAAGTTGAAAAAAATATATATTGTTACAGTAAAATTATTGTAACAAAAGATTTTTGATATTTTAAAAATAATGTTATTGTATGGATAATGGATACTAGTTATTGCAATCATGACATTTTTTGGTAATAAGTTATCGCAACAACATTAAGGTGTTGTAATGAAAAATTTTGTAGCAATAATGTTATTGTTTTGACTTTGGCCTATTGCAACAACACATTTAGTTGTGATAAATGTACATTTTGTTTTAACAATTAATTTCGTTGCAATACATAGTTTATTACAAAAAAAAAATTTAAAAGTTATTGCAACGATAAAATACTAATACTATAGCATGTCAATGTCCAATGGCAAAGGGACAAGCAATTCCATGCAAAAATTCACACTTCTGGTTTTTGTGTAGCTGATTCAAATAGATATCTTTTTTATGATTGCATGCTAAAAGGTTCTTTAGGATCTCATTCGTTCCAAAACGTTTCTAAGATTTTGGATTAGAAGACAAGATATTGTATTGCAATTGGGATGGCTAGAGGGATGGCCTACCTTGAGTTGAGTTTCCAAGATTTCAACATACATTGTGACATCAAGCCCAATAACAAATTGTTGGATGTTGAGTATCATCCAAAAGTGGTCAATTCTGGTCTTACAAAGATGATTAGTCGGGATTTTAGTTGGGTTCTAACCAATCTAAAAGGAACTATGTCCTATTTTGCACAATAATGGATCAACGTTGAAGCTATCACTTTAAAAGCTGATGTATATAACTATGGAAAAGTTCTATTTGAGATTATATTTGGCAAAAGAAGTGGTATGCCAAATGATGAATTTGATAACTACTTCCCAACTCAAGTTATAATTGCACTAAAGAAGGGGGAAGACCTTTTAACTCTATTAGATTACAAATTAGAAGGAAGTACAACATGGAGCAGCTCATTAGAGCTTGCAAAGTTTATTGTTGGTGCATCCAAGATGACCTTGGAGATAGGCCAACTATGGGGCAAGTAGTCAATATGTTTGAAGGAAATATATAAGTAGACCTGCCTCAAATACCACATTCATTCCAAAGCCAATTGAAAAGCTCAACTGGATCCCTTGTTTTTATGAGCTTAGGACTTCTTTGAATTCACATTAATGGGCACAAGGTATTGCCTCAATTCTATCTTTCTCATCTATGAACTCTTTTGTAGTGAAAATAATGCTTGTCCACCTATTTTCTAGTGATATTACTGTTCTTTTTATTATACCTTTTCTAGTGATCTTATTTTTATCTAGTCCTCTTTTCAATTCAATTTGAGTGGCAGTACTAATAATAGTGATTTCATTTAGGTAGTTACAAATATGTTTTATGGTGTTTCTAGAACAAGACCGCTTTTGAACCAAGAAACCCAAGAAAATCCCCTTCCATTACATGTTCTCTTTAACCAAGAAAGCCACTAGGTTATTGCAACAAAAATTATCATTATAATAAAGTCATTGCAACAAATGATTTCTTATACTTAAAAAATAATTTTATTGCAACAAAACTAGCCATTGCAATTATGGCGTTTCGTAGCAATAAGTTATCGCAACAACATTGACATGTTGCAGCAACATATTTTGTTGCAATAAGTTATTGTTTTGGGTTTGGCCTATTGTAACATCACATTTAGTTGCAATAAAAGTACATTTTGCTTCAATAATTAATTCCTTTGTGTACATAGTTTATTGCAACAAAAATTTTAAGTTACTGCAACGATAAAATACTAATGTAATGAATTAATACTATTGCTACAAAAATGAACCTGAAGATCCAATATATCTTTATTGCCACTCTATATATATATATATATATATATATATATATATATATTTTTTTTTTTTTTTTTTTTTTTTTGCAATCAGGTAATAGACATTTTTCCTTGTAGTGCCCATTAAGTTGGATCATGATTTGGAATTCGTACCATAATTACTAAAGTATATAAGGGATCATTCATAAGAGCCAATTGAATAGAAGAAGGGAGAGCCAATTGAATAGAAGAGAGGAGAGCCAATTGTATCTAGGGTTTCTATACTGGATTCACCATTATAGCGAAGATACCAAAGTGAATCCAAAGAATGGCACCCCCTAATGATAGGTGATCAAGCTAACATCACAATATCAACACAAACAAGTTGCTATGAAATCTTCAAGGTTGTCCTTGAAGTGGCGAGCATGAAGTTCATATTAGTGGATCAAATCCATATTAGAAGAATCCAACAAGGTTAGAGTAGTGTATGATCACATAACTCACAACTGAAGATAGCAACAAGAAGTTTGGGTGGGTTTTACCTTGGGGTTGATGGTAAACCCTGTAGTGGTTTTTCCTACGAATGCATTCATAGGTTTTCCACTTTGTCACCAGATTATTGTTCTTTGCTTTACTATTTATTGTTTTATTTGGTAACTTGTTAAATCTGTGGTAATTAACCAATAATCAAACTGAATTACATAATTGGTTAATTTAATAAGTTGATTAATTCCATTGTAAAATCAACAATGGGGTTCTTAAATTGTCCTCTCAAATTCAGCTTAAGATTCCTTGTTTAAGGACAAGACACTTTACTAATTGAGTAAATTGGAATTCACTATTTTTTTACTTTTCTATTGCTATTTTCTTTTTCTTTTTCTTTTGCAAGTTAAAATTGTGTATTTAAGAAGCTGGTACAATTTTTTTTAAGAATGTTCATCCCAAATTTTTGAGACTGAGACTTGTTATTCTTTATTGGGTAAATTGCAAATTACACCCCTAAAGTTTTGGGATATTTGGATTTTACATCCTGAAGTTTCAAAATTTAGATTTTACCCCTTGAAGTTTGGAGGTGTTTGGATTTTATACCTTAACGTTTCAAAATTTGGATTTACTCCCTAAATTTTAGGGGTGTTGGGATGTAAAATTCAAACACCTCCAAATTTTAGGAAATAAAATCAAAATTTTGAAACATCATGTTGTAAAATTCAAACACTCCCAAATTTCTAGAGTATAATTTACAATTTACCCTTTTTTTGTTATTATAAACATGGATGGTCACTTAAATTGTCACCCAATGATAAAAATTTCTACATCATTGTTCTTTTATATATAAATAAAATACAGAACTATTTTTCTATCAACAAATAATTCAAGTTGGACTAACTCAGCTTATAGAAGACTTATGGCTTGACTTATGAAGCCAACTGATGTATCAAAATATACCAATCAAAGATCAAATTAGAGTGCTATTTACCATGCCATTAATTTTTGGTTATTCATGAACCCCTAGCTACCACACGTTAAGGCAGCCATTTGCTCAAGGAAACACTATGCCTTTGTCGTTTTAAGCACAAGACCTGCGGATGGTTTAAGCACATAGGTGCCATAAAAGCTAAAGACACATTGCTTTTATTTCTTGTACTGGACAAGAGGACCGCCACCTTGTTCAGCAATCAGCATCTGCTGTAGAATGAACTTCATATATGTAAACTGCAAAGTGCGTTTACAAGTAGGAATTGTACGACACTCCAAATCGATTTTTGATGTCAGAAAACTTCTCCTCGATAGCCTGAACACTTGTTGGTATCAGGAGTTTGCACTTGCTTGTAACATCTATGGCCTAGTTACATACTTACATTTACATGTGCGGGTAGATTAAACATGTTTAATTAACATATTTTAGTTGCAAATTCTTGGGGAACCCCCTTGTTAAGAGTCTGTATGATGGCTAGCTTGATAAACCATGTCAAGAACAAGAGGCACAAATGCACAGATAACCACCATATGAAAAAGCATTACTGCTCCCTAGCATATGGTGAAAGTGATCTTTTGGGCACTTACATAGTTTTAAGAGACAATGCAAAAAAGTGATAATAAGGCAGTTTTATCACATATCGTTCCAACTCGGTAAAATAAATCCATGCAATTGACCCTTAAGATTTTCCTTTGCTGTCCTTTGCAGCATTCTTCAATACTCCCGTGGAGACAGATGATGCTGGATTGATGGCCTTCCGAATCTTGAATATATTCCAAGCAGTGCCAGCACAGTGCCCTGCAGTTGCAAGCACATCCTCAGTGGCCTCCCCTGCACTTTCTCCAAATCTGGTGCTCAAGAAAAGCAAATAAAAAGTTACAGATGAAAAAACACATGGGTGAAAATATCAAAAATTTATCATTAGTAGGGAAAAAAAAGATTAAAAACAAGAAGCACGAAGAATGCTTCAGAGAATTTGACAAATATTTCTAGCTTTTGAACAAAAATGTATCATTTATGACTTGCTGCTCAAAATACAAAGATCATAGTATAGAAAATATACCATTTAGTAATAAGACCATAGAAATATCTATGAACTATGCATCTTCACTGAAGTTTACTCAAAAAGTATAGATAGATCAAATTTATGATCTAATTATCTGGTAATATAGATTTTAAATGAACGAGTAATTGACGAATCAAAAGATATATTTGAACTCTGCACAAGATGCTGCTTGCTGCTCTCCATATCTCTAAAATGGCTTATATACACACACGTTTATATGTTTTGTTTATAGATTTACCTCTTTGTAACCATTCTAGTTGTTGCCCTGGAGGTGGCAGAAAGAGCTTGTATTTCAGCTACTTCAGCCGCATCTAAAATCTTGTCTGTAATTGGCAAGATGGATCACTTTAATTCTATGAATTTATATACTATTTAAAACATGACTTTCTCGCTGTAAATCTGATAAGGTTTAAACTTACTGACAGCATCAAGTGAAGCTAAGAGGACCTCTCCTGGCATCATTTTTAGAAATGCCTTCCCAGCTTGGGATTTAACCACAGGTTTCATCACTGATCCAGTGGCAAAACCAATACCGTCAAGCATGGATTTGCTTAACTTCTCTGTCATCTTGGACAGCTTTCTCACACTAAGAAACAAACAGCAAAAAACAATAACAACCTTGACATAAGTATAAAGAAATTCATGTTTACACAATATTCTTATGAAATAGTTAAATTATTTGGGAATTGAAATACCGTTTTAAGCTTTTGTTGACTCCACTCTTCTTTGTGGCACCCGCACTTCTATTGCTATTACTTCTTAATTTGACACCATTTTTCTCCTCCACAGCTGTAGTTATAATCATTTCTCCTCCTTTTTGGACCTGCAATTGTCCTTGCTCTTTATGTATAGAATGACACTTGTATTCTGGCGAAAACAGATTTTATCTTTTTCACCAGATCATAATTAAAAGACTAGGTTTTATGATGTGACATGGTAATTCTGGTAACGAGTATAAGCATAATTACGCGAGATCTTCAAATCATTGTTGGCTTGAATTTAGGTGCAATGTTATCTTCTCCCTTTGTCTTGCAGTAATTCAACTAGTTGAAGAAGAATTTTAGCAAGAATTCCATATGATACATCATGTCTTTTTTAGTTGCTTTGTGCTCTCTATTTTTCTTTTTCTCAAACAATATGGGTTGTGTTAGGCTTCAGTTGATGTATTTACCTTAAAATTATAATTTTGGTCCCTAAAATATTTAAAGACATTAATTTGGTCCGTCCGTCTTCTGTCCATGTTTTGCTTGCATTTACCATGTTCACCACATCATTATCATTCTCTAAGGGTCTTATCCCTGTTTCAAAGGGGAGGGCAAGTATCCTATGCACTAAAATGTCACGCTTCTCATACGTACCCCAACTCTCTCACCATCAGGGGTGGAGCTACAGCAAGGCATGGCCCCCCCCCCCAAATTTTTAAAAATTATTTTATATTATGTATAAGTATTAAAAAATTTAAATATTTAGCTACAAAAATAGAAGTTGGCCCCCTCAAATGTTTGAGTTAGTCCAATGATGCTCTTAAAAATCAATAGAATTTTTCAATTGATCTAGTAGTTATAGTGACAAGGTAGTTTTTGTTTTCTCTAATTCGTTTTTTTGTACATGTTCAATATTAAACTAGACAGCTTTTGTATAGTATTGGAGTTTAAAACATGATAAATTATCCTAAAAAATTATCTTGCGAATATATAAATGTGAAAGTTATTAATTTTATATACAATATATTTATAAATTATGACCTACTCTAGTATCAAAATATTAATGTTTATATTTGTGTATGCGCGTTTATGCATGAGTGTGATGGTTTATCTTGACTTGAGACTAATATATTAGTAACAAAATTTGGCCCCCCCAAACAAAAAATCCTAGCTCCGCCCCTGCTCACCATTATATTATCTCCATCAGTGACACTTCATCAGAGTAACAGTTTTTGTAACACCTTATCTCTTCTCCAACATACTTAATAAATCTCGGTCTGTCCACAAATTCCCTCCATAACACATCAAAATCATGAACTCAAAATCATCCTTCCTATAACACAAACACACAATATAATACTTAAGTTTAAAACATGACTATCAGGCACCACTTTCATGCAAAACAATATACACAAACTCAACCAAGGGACCACTTTCAATAATAAAATCCCAATACAGAACAAAAACAAAGAGGCATAAACGAAAAAAAAGTGCAGAAGCAAAGACAAACAATCCAGGGTCACTTTAAAAGCAAACAATTATTGCAATCACAATCACCATTCTTTCTAAATTTGTGGAACCAAAATTGAATTCAGGACGTTTAAGGGACAAAAGGTGCAATTTACTCCTGAATTGCGTTTATGTCACTTATGAACAGTTTTTTTTCTTTTTTGTGGTACTTTTATCTTAAAATTCTCTCTTTTCTAATGTAAACCTCAGGAACTAATACAATTAATTGTGATGACTGACACCAACCAAGAAAGCAACTAAATTTCCTCATTTATCTTGCATGTTTGGATATTTTAATTCCTAAACAAACCTGGTTGGTGTAAGCATTGCTGCATTTGAACATCCCCCTGACAATCTGACCAGTCCCCCCTGCAATTGCCTTGGCCAACACATTATTATAGTCATCCATCCTCGGAGCAAACTCTTTCCAATCAACATTTTTATTTCTAGCATATTCCGAACCAGAAAAGCACGTATGCTCCTTCAAAAACGAGTCCAGAAAGCCCAAGTTGCTACCAGACTGCTCAAAAAAAGTGACTCCATAACTCAGAGGATCACCATCTTTCATTGGCAGCGAGAATAAGTAATGAAAAGCATCAACCTTCACTACTGGCTCATCCTTTGTCAAAGGCCACTGAAGATCCTCACCAACTTTTATGATAGTTGCAAGAGAAACATTCTCATCTGAGATTTTAACAATCATAAACTCTCCGCTAGAGAGTTCTACAGCTTCTCCTTCATCCATCAGATGTACTTTGCTTCCTGGTATACGTAAAAGAACCTCTTGTTTGAGATATCTTGGTTCTGGGTTTTCTTGCATAGCTTCAGAGAAGGAAGTTTGCATGGGAGATGGGGTTTTGGAGTTGCAGAAGCTGAAACAGCCCATTTTCTTCTCAGCTGTTGTTGCTGCTTTCTTTGGTTAGAAGGGAACTATTTGTGGTATAAAGGGATAGGTAAAAAGATGAAAAGCGGATTGGCTAAGAAGAAAAGTGAAACGGTGATTGATTCTTTTTTGAGTTGTAGAGCTTTATTTTATTCCTATTCCTATTATTCCTAATGAATGATTTTGGGTTAAGATATGTGACTTTCGGTGGAGAAAAAAATGAGAGCATGAGTGCATGACAGATTGCATGTGAATGTGATGGTTTGTCATCGCCGACGCCTCACTACAATGTGAACACAAGATTTGAAATTTTAACGCTACTACTCCTGCTGAGTTCTTTTACATGTTACAACTTAATTACAACCATTGTTGGCAGTGATTAGACAGGGCTCATCTGACTTTCTTATCCTTGGCTAGCTCCATTTATAGGGAGTCCAAATCTTCTGTCCCACTTTTCCTGCTCCACTCTATACTCCACCAATAAAAACTTGCCATGTGTTCACCTAATTAATTAAATACTACTATTAATTAATAATGGTTGTATTAATAAGTCAATAATGATAGTATTTAATTATTTAGGTGAACACATGGCAAATTTTTATTGGTGGAGTATAGAGTGGAGCAGAAAAAGTGGGACAGAAGATTTGGACTCATTTATAGGAGGATTTATAGAATTATAGGTTCTTTTGCTAACCAAATAGAGGGTAGCGGGCCACAGTTGCCCAGGATCCAATGTTTGAAGGGCATAAATCGAAACAGGAGAAAAGTGATATTAGAGATACTGTTACATAACAAAATTTATTTGTACCACAAAAATAATTCAATTATCGTCATTGAAGGTTTTGTAATAAAATTTGTAATAATTTTAACATTTTTTATAAAAAAAATTGAAAACTTTTTTAATAAATTTATAGTTGAACTTTTCTAATATATATGAGAGTTTACATGGGTAATTTCAAAAGGACAAGGCATTTACACAACACCTGGATGCTAATGCTTGGAAATGAGAGAGTAAAGTTGAAGCAAGGGAAAACATATATTTCGAGCAAGATAAAAAATAATTTTTTTTCTTTTTTAAATGGAAACCTTTTATGGTTTGAGAGGGAGAAAACCATGAGCTGAGAGCTGAGAGTTGAGGCCAGTAGAATAATCTCAAAGGCGGCTTGATGCATTTGGGGTCCTTAGACGAAAAATAATTTGAGACTTTTTATTTATATATATAAATATGAGTATTTTTTACTTAAACTCTATTCTCTTGTTTTAGATATAAAATTACTAATTAATCATGAAGATTTTTTTTTTTTTTTTGAAAATCTATAGATACAAAAAATTTAACAAAACCTTTCACATCTGTTGATGTAGCAAATTGGTAGTGGTAAGTAAAAAGGTAATGTTAGTGATGGACTTAAATGCAAACAAGTAAAAATTTGTCAACTCAATTTTTGTGAAAAATATTGTAAAATTCTATGTATTGCTTTTTTTTTTTTTTAGAAGTGCCACATTCACAATAATTCATAGGTGTTAAATTGTTACTAGTTTTAATTTGAACCTACCACTGAAATTACTTTTTTGCCCACTAATAACAGCCAGTAACAACCTAACATTTAGAATTTTTTGTGAAAAATATTATGGACGTAGCATTTCTCTCTTCTTCTTTTTTTTTTTTCTTCTTTTTCATATGATAAAAAATATTATTTTATTTATTAGTTAATAATTGGGCTTAATTAATATTATTACAATGAAAGTAATAACTCTTTTGGTTAAAGTTTAAGAACTTTTTTCTACTTTGGGGCCTTAGGCGACTGCCTTATTCGCCTATATTGTAGAGCCGACCCTAATAATCCCACTACGTTTTGAAGAATAAATTACACTGATGAATCTATTTACAATTACAAGAGAGAAAGAAGAAGCGAAAGAGAGCTATTTGGAAAATGGAAGCTTCAAACGTATGAAGAATTGCTGTTTCTTAGGTCTTCTTTATCACCATTTTGTATTAGTAGGGGGGAGATGTTGTAAAAATGCGTTGCCTTTGCATTGGACAATATGATTCCTTCTCATTGCACAATAATGTCTTAAAAAGATTCTTCATGCACACGCATCTGTTTAACAAGCTGGTTCTTTGCGAGAATATATCCAAAATTATGTTATTGTTAGGGGTAATTATTGAGTACTCTTGGAGTATCATAAATGTGTACTTTTCCCTCTTACATAATAGTAGATCTCATTAATTAAATTTATGATGGAACCCACAATTCAAGTGAGAAGGGGGAAGTACGCATTTATAATACTCCCGGAGTATTTAATAATTTTCCTATTGTTAGAGTAGTGGTCCCTATTAGGATGCTAAATGAAGCCGCTCACCTATATCTAACATTATTACTCTACCATGCTATCATAATGCGTTGCCTTTGCATTGGACAATATGATTCCTTCTCATTGCACAATAATGTCTTAAAAAGATTCTTCATGCACACGCATCTGTTTAACAAGCTGGTTCTTTGCAAGAATATATCCAAAATTATGTTATTGTTAGGGGTAATTATTGAGTACTCTTGGAGTATCATAAATGTGTACTTTTCCCTCTTACATAATAGTAGATCTCATTAATTAAATTTATGATGGAACCCACAATTCAAGTGAGAAGGGGGAAGTACGCATTTATAATACTCCCGGAGTATTTAATAATTTTCCTATTGTTAGAGTAGTGGTCCCTATTAGGATGCTAAATGAAGCCGCTCACCTATATCTAACATTATTACTCTACCATGCTATCATAAT